>NW_027397354.1:0-40602 GCF_003265705.2 Callorhinus ursinus | reverse complement strand
CTTTATTTGCTGTTCTTTCTCCAGCTCCTTTAGGTGTAGGGTTAGGTTGTGTATTTGAGACCTTTCTTGTTTCTTGAGAAAGGCTTGTATTGCTATATACTTTCCTCTCAGGACTGCCTTTGCTGTATCCCAAAGATTTTGAACAGTTGTGTTTTCATTTTCATTGGTTTCATGAATTTTTTTAATTCTTCTTTAATTTCTTGGTTGACCCATTCATTCTTTAGTAGGATGCTCTTTAGCCTCCATATATTTGAGTTCTTTCCGACTTTCCTCTTGTGGTTGAGTTCTAGTTTCAAAGCATCGTGGTCTGAAAATATGCAGGGAATGATCCCAATCTTTTGGTACCGGTTGAGACCTGATTTGTGACCTAGAATGTGATCAATTCTGGAGAATGTTCCATGGGCACTAGAGATGAATGTGTATTCCGTTGCTTTGGGATGGAATGTTCTGAATATGTCTGTGAAGTCCATTTGGTCCAGTGTGTCATTTAAAGTCTTTATTTCCTTGTTGATCTTTTGCTTAGATGATCTGTCCATTTCAGTCAGGGGGGTGTTAAAGTCCCCCACTATTATTGTATTGTTGTCAATGTGTTTCTTTGCTTTTGTTATTAATTGCCTTATATAATTGGCTGCTCCCATGTTCGGGCATAGATATTTACAATTGTTAGATCTTCTTGTTGGATAGACCCTTTAAGTAGGATATAGTGTCCTTCCTCATCTCTTATTACAATCTTTGTTTTAAAATCTAGTTTGTCTGATATAAGGATTGCCACCCCAGCTTTCTTTTGGTGTCCATTAGCATGGTAAATAATTTTCCACCCCCTCACTTTCAATGTGGGGTTGTCTTTGGGTCTAAAATGAGTCTCTTGCAGACAGCATATTGATGGGTCTTGTTTTTTAATCCAATCTGATAGCCTGTGTCTTTTGATTGGGGCATTTAGCCCATTTACATTCAGGGTAACTATTGAAAGGTATGAATTTAGTGCCATTGTATTACCTGTAAGGTGACTGTTAACTCTCTGTTGTCTGTGTTCGTTTCTGCTCTTTGCTGCTTTTAGGTTCTCTCTTTGCTTAGAGGATCCCTCTCAATATTTCTTGGAGGGCTGGTTTCGTGTTTGCAAATTCCTTTAGTTTTTGTTTGTTCTGGAAACTTTTTATCTCTCCTTCTATTTTCAATGATAGCCTAGCTGGATATAGTATTCTTGGCTGCATATTTTTCTCGTTTAGTGCTCTGAAGATATCTTGCCAGTCCTTTCTGGCCTGCTAGGTCTCTGTGGATAGGTTTGTTGCCAATCTAATGATTCTACCATTGTAGGTTACATATCTCTTCTCCCGAGCTGCTTTCAGGATTTTCTCTTTGTCTCTGAGACTCGTAAGTTTTACTATTAGATGTCGGGTTGTTGACCTATTATTATTGATTTTGAGAGGGGTTCTCTGTGCCTCCTGGATTTTAATGCCTGTTTCCTTCCTCACATTAGGGAAGTTCTCTGCTATAATTTGCTCCAATATACCTTCTGCCCCTCTCTCTCTCTCTTCTTCTTCTGGGATCCCAATTATTCTAATGTTGTTTCATCTTATCGTATCGCTTTTCTCTCGAATTCTGCCCTCGTGATCCTGTAATTGTTTCTCTCTTTTTCTCAGCCTCTTTATTTTCCATCATTTGGTCTTCTATATCGCTGATTCTCTCTTCTGCCTCATTTATTCTAGCAGTTAGTGCCCCCATTTTGGATTGCACCTCATCAATAGCCTTTTTGATTTCGATTTGGTTAGATTTTAGTTCTTTTATTTCTCCAGAAAGGGTTTCCCTAATAACTTCCACGCTTTTTTCAAGCCCAGCTAGTATCTTTAAAGTCATGATTCTGAACTCTAGGTCCGACATCATACTAATGTCCGTATTGAGTAGGTCCCTGGCTGACGGTACTACCTCTTGTTTTTTTTGCTGAGGTGATTTCTTTCGTCTTGTCATTTTGTCCAGAGGAGAATAGATGAATGAGAGTTCAAAATGCTAACAGGTTTATAACGTCCCCAGCAAATATACTGTATACAAATCAGAAAAGACCTGAAACCAGGGGAAAAGAAAGGGAAAGAAAGAAAATAGAAAGAGAAAAAAAAAAGGAAAAAAAAAGGATAAAAAACAAAAACAGAACAATACAAAAAAAGCAGAATGTGATCAAATATGATCAGGCTAGTGCATAGATCAGTGCCACACACTAGATTTTGGGCGTATTTTGGTCTGTTAGAAAAAAGTGCCTCCTAAAATTTTAAAGAAAGAAAGACATATATGTACAAAATAAGGTTTGATACAATGAAGGGATGGAAGATGACTGTAAAGATGAAAAGTATAAAAGATTGTATAAAAGGACTTGGTAAGATAAGTTGTTTGAAAAAAGAAAGAAGATTTAAGAAAAAAAAAAAAAGGAAAAAGGGTGAGAATATGATCAGGCAGGAGACTAGAACAAAGCCATACACTAGTGATTTAGGGTATATTTTGATCTGTTAGAAGAAACTGTACCCCAAAGTTTTAAAGAGAGAACAACTTATATATATATGCCAAAAATAAGGGTAACTACTATGAAGGGATAAAATATGACTCTAAAAATGAAAAATAAAAAATGTTTTTTTTTTTTTTTAAAAAGGGATTGATAAGATGTTGGTTGAAAAAGGGAAAAAGAAAAATAAAAAAAAACAGTCAACAAAAATTAACTTTGATGAAATAATGGATCATGGTTAAAAAGAAAAAAAAAAAAAAAAGCCATGAATCTATGTGCAGTATTCCCCTAGCGCTGGAGTTCTCCCATTCTCCTTGATCGATCAACTTGGTCTTGGCTTGCTGGCTGTTTGTGCTGATCTTCTGGGGGAGGGGCCTGTTGCTGTGGTTTCCAAATGTCTTTGCCAGAGGCGGAATTGCCCCGCCCTTGTGGGTCCGGGCTAAGGAAGCTGCTCCGGTTTGTTCTCAGGAGCTTTTGTTCCCTGTAAGCTCTCGGTACAGCTTTGGAGGACCAGGGCAGAAATGGTGGCCTCCCAATCTCCACCCGGAGGAGCTGAGAACTCGGGGCCCCGCTCCTCAGTGTGTCCCCAGAGAAAAGCAGTCACTCCCGTGTCCCCGGTCTCCGGCCGCACTCCGTGCTCACCCGGCCTGTGATCGAGCGTTACTATCTCTGGCACCCAACCCCGCACGGAGTCTCCAAACTCAGCAGATCCCTGCAGTGCGTTCCCGCACCGCTCCTCCCCGGGAAGGAAGGGGAGTCTCCCCGGATCTGCTGCTTGTTGGGTCCCTGCTGGGGGAGCCGTGCCCCGACTGGGCCGCAGATCACAGTTTATGGCAACCCCGTGCTGAGAGCCCGCGACTCTGCTCCGTCTCCGCAGCTGGCCTCCCCGCTCTGATACCTGGGAGCTCTGGTGCACTCAGGCACCCCCGGTCTCTCTGTGACCCCAAGGGTCCTGAGACCACACTGTCCCGGGAGGATTCCACCCCCCGCTTAGCCACGGCAGCGACGTCCCTCCGCCGAGCCAACTTCTAAAAGGTCCGATTTTGTGCTCCGCAGCTCTATCACTTGCCAGAAGCGGCCAGCGGAGGCCCCTCCCCCGCCATCTATCCTCCCGAATATCGCCTCGGATTCACTTCTCCGCACGCCCTACCTTCCAGTAAGTGGTCGCTTCTCTGTTCAGAGAGTTGTTGCTACTCTCCTGTTCGATCTCCTGTTGAGTTCGTAGGTGTTCAGAATGGTTTGATCCCTATTCAGCTGAATTCCTGAGACCAGACGAAATCTAGGTCTCCTACTCCTCCGCCATCTTGCTCCGCCCCCTACATTTTTTTTTTAATACTGCAGTTCTTTGGGGAAAATATTCTCTCAGCTTTTGTTTGTCTGAAAATGTCTCCATTTCACCTTCAATTTTAGAAAGTGATATTTTGAAAAATTTTTTTGAAGCAATAGTTTCAAGTATATATTTGAAGATATTTTTATGCCTTCAACATTTTTTAAATTTATATTCTATTAGCCAATATATAGTATATCTTTAGTTTCAAATGTAGCTTTCAGTAATTCATTAGTTGCATATAATACTCAGTGCTCATCACGTCACGTGCCCTTCTAATGCCCATAATCCAGTTACCCCTGCCCCCTGCCTTCAATATTTTAAATATACTGTTTCATTATATATGGCTTTCCATTGCCTTTAATTAGAATTCTGTTATTTTACTTTTTTCTCAATGTAATATATCCTTTTTTATGCATTTATTTCATAATATCTTTTTATTATTTCAACAATATGATTGTCATATGATTGTGTGTGTTTATTTTACTTGATAGCAATGTACTTCTTTATTCTAGGTATTGGTGTTTTTTTAATCAAAAAGGCAATGTTCAATTCCTTGTCTCTTCAAATAGTTTTATGGGAACCACTTTTTGTAATCTTATAATTAAGCTTATCTAAGGCTACTTGATATTTTCCCATAGCTCTCTAGAGTCTTTTTCTCTTATTTCCAGACATTTTTTTCTCAGCGCTTATGTTTGCATAGTTTCACTGATATTTCCCTTTTTGGTTTGGTTAGAAATATATGTTGACATTTTCATAGCAGATCTTCTATTTTTATATTCCAGAATTCTTACCTGTTTCTTTTGAAAGTTTTCATTTTTTCTAATGATATTCCTCATCTCTTTACCCATCATATCCATCTTTTCCTTTAAATCCTTAAGCATCTGTATAATAGGTGTTTTATACAGTCCTTGTCTCTAATTTCAACATCTCTGTTATCTCTGGATTTGTTTTTACTGACTATATTTTTCTTCATTTTATTTATTGTTTCCTGCTTCTTTATATATCTACTTTTTTATTGCATTAGGGACGTAGTAGATGCTACATTTTTGAGATCCTAGATTTTGTAATGTAATGTAAAATACTCTTTTAGAGAGTATTAAGTTTCCTTCTGGCAGGCAATTAGTTTTCTGGTGTCTGCCTGAGCTTTATCCTTTGAGGCCTGATTATAGTCATTGTTTTGGTGGGGTCTAAAAAGTTCATAATCCAAGGCTAAATTATTCTCATTTCTCAATTGTGGCCTTTTGGTGTCTTAATTGAAAACCCAAAATATTCAGTGAGGTGTCTCCATTTTCGCTGATCAAAATGCCTGTTTTCAAGCACTATGTGAGTTGTGAACCTTTGGTCCTCTCACAACTTCCCAGTATTTGTTCTCTGGTGGACCTCATGGAGTGTGACCCTTTGTAGCCATCCCTTTGAATCCATGGTCATCTGTACAAATTTCCAGAGCATCTTCTCTGTGCTGCTCTTTTCCCCCTCCTTAAATTCCTACCACCTCAGCAACCTAACACCCTCTTCTTTTCTTTCTAACAACAGCAAGTCTGCAATAGTCTAATTGCATCCTACCCAACTGCACCACAATCTGGAAATTTTGTTGAGTACAAAAGTTGGGGCTATAATGGGAACCTTCTCCTGGATCACAGGCTTGTACAGCCTGTTAGCAACATCTGGAAACTGTCACTTCATGTATTTTGTATGGCTTTATGGTTGTTTATGGCAAGAGGACTGAGTTACTTACCATTTATTTCCATCAAAGCTTAAAGTAACCATGAGTTTTTAGAATCTGCCAACACTTCCTCAGGGGGAAGACTGCTCTCTAAGGTATTCTTCCTTCTGCCCGCCCCTGCCCCATCTTTCATGGCCTCAATTCGTATTCTTTTGTATATGACAGTGATGGCAAATTAGCTTTACTCTGGTAAAATGGTGATTGGCTTTATGTAAACTTTATGTAGTACATAAAAGGATGATTTAACTCCTGAGTAGCAATGCTAAGATAGATTGTGAAGAAGAACAAGAAATAGAAAATATTTTTATGCTTTTAAATCACATAGATAATTAATTTTACTTGTATGTTGACAGATCTAGACCTGTTGCTTTATAGATAATTAAATTTAGAAAGTAATTTATATTTAATAGGCCATTTATTTTATCTTATAGATGGAGAAACTGAGTGCTGGGGTAGATTTACATTTTCCAAGATTCATAAAGCTGGTAAGTTATATATTGGTTTCATTTTAATATCAACGCATCTTGCTTCAGTGTTCTTTTTACTATTATTTGGTTTAATAAGACACATTAATTTATGTAAACTTGGAAGTATCTGTTTTGTTTCGTATAAACAAGCTATAGCAATTTGAAACCATGAGGTTTTGGATCAATTTTGTTATTTAAACTTAGTCACCATTAAGTGATTGATACACAGATTTAAGTTGTTTGATCATGTGAGTTACTAAGAAGTTCAAAAGATTACACAGACATTATCCTGGCTTTTTGGTGTGTGTAGACCTTGATAGTAAATCTTACTAGAACAAATTGTCTCTTGAGCTTTCTACTTGATTCAGTTTCTCCTTTAAAAACATAATGACAATATTTCTTGGGATAATTCAGTTATTCTCATTCCATTAGGAATGTGGACTTAATAGCAAGATTTAAGATGAGAAGTGAAATCATTAAATTGAAAGACTTAATTGACTACTTTCTCATATGTATACATATACAGACGTACACAGACATACACACACATATACACACACATATAAACACATTCGTGTGTGTATATATATATATATACACACACACACACACACACATACGTACCTCATGGGCTTTCCCGTTATTTGCTAGTCAAAATTTTGGGGGCATTTTCTTTTTTAAAAAAATCTTATTTTTACTAGTTCTGCTAGACCCAGTATTGGGTATGAATTTATGTTGGGGAAAAGTTATAGGCATCATTTCTAGTTTTTAACATGACCAGCTAATACTAGGACTATCAGTATGGGACCTATTAATTATATGTAAGCACACTGTTATATACATTTACTATATTACATTGTTACTGTGTACATTAGGCTATAGAGAAGCTTTGTCTTCGGTGTTTCATTCTCTCTTCCAACAATCTTGTGAGTAATTCTATCTATCCTCATCTTACAGGCTAGATATATAGACAGTGACTTAAGTTGTTACACTACTGAATGAATGAAACTGAGGAAGGGACTAAGTATCCTGATGCCAGGACTATTGACTTTGTAAATATATCCTAATTTGTTTTTTACTTTTAAAAGCTGTGAAACGACATCAGAATTGAGTGGGGTCCTTCATGGATCATTCAATAATTTTCTTATCTTAATAAATTTTATACCTTCAAATGAATTGGCGAGAGATTGCAGTAGGATTGGGAGTCTATTAGATTTGGGTTTTGAATAAGTCAATCTACTTTAGCTGATGGTATTTAGAAAAGTCCTGGATTGCTATTGAATGATGTATGGTTATGAAACTGAGAAATAGTTGCATTTTATTTTATTTAGCCACTCTGTGTTCAAAGGTCACCCCCCCAAAGATATGCAAAAGATAGATATATACATGCAAATGGAAATAACTGCTTTTAATTATTTGCAAGCTTGTACCTAAAATGATTATAGCAATCTGTGGAGTGGCATGTAATTTAAACTAAGTGCCTAAGATTTGAATTGTAGCTGACTTGAAGGACTTTCCTTAAGTTCAAAATCGAAATATATACCTCTGAAAATCTGTCAACTGCTGGTACAGTGGAACAAAGACAAAAGAGTACACCAGCATGTCCCTGAGAGGTTAATATAGGACTTGTAAGGAAAACAAACAAACAAACAAACCAAACCTCAGTGGCATTTTACATATTTTGTTGGACACATGAAAACATAAAAGACTACCTGCTTGTGAATGACAAGTAGTAACTCCTCTCTTTACTACATGTGGCTGAATCACTTTCTTGGAATATGACAAAAACCATATTAACAGCTCTTCCATCCTAGGTTAGGGAAGGAGGATAAATTAGGGATTTGACTAACGAATGAAGAACTTAAATCTGGTTTTCTCTTCTGCAGGCCTTTAGGGTTTGATTTGAAAAGGAGAATTAATGAAAACAATAGCATTCCCAAATGGAGTTTATAGAATTCACAAACTGTCATGACTTTTATTTAATAATCAAAGAAAATACATACCAACTTAGATTTTCTACCTAGGTATGGTAGAACAGTCAATCCAAATGTGAATAGATCATCATATATCAAATATATAGTACATGAAATGTAAACAGGAACTGTGTATCTTTTACTTAATTTTATTTCTGGGATTATCTACTTTGTATTATAATATAGATTATTTAATATAAAATATAGAAATAATATAAAATATAAAAAGTATTTTATAACATTCTGCATTTCTATTATATTTATAAACATATATAAAGGATATATAAAATTAAATATACATTTACCTTTATATTCATATATATTTATAAATATATAAACATAGAATTTAACTACATAATTATATATGTATTATGCATGTAATATATATGTACATATGTATATCATGCTGTTATATTAGGAAAAATAGTGTGTGTTGTGGGCTGATTGTTAACAGATTTGACTGCTTGGGATCTCCACAAACTTTTTTGAGGATTTTATTTATTTATTTGAGAGAGGGAGGGAGAGAGAGCATGAGCAGGGGGAGGGGCAGAGGGAGAGGGAGAAGCCGACTCCAGGCTGAGCAGGGAGCCCAATGCAGGACCCTGGGATCATAACCTGAGCCAAAGGCAGACGCTTAACCGACTGAGCCACCCAGGCGCCCACACATACTTTTTCTTTTTAATGTAAACAGTGTGCTTTCTGATTCTCATATTCCAGTTTTCTACAAATAAAGACCAAATCTCATTCTGATTATCAAAACAAATAAAAAATATGAAAGAACTTTAAAAGCTAAATAAAAATGCTATAAAGATGTTGACAATACGATGCTGCCAAATGACAAAGAAGTTGATGATGTTGAATAAGAAAAAGAACAAAATCTGATATAGTGCACACTGCCAAGTTCTGCTTGGATCCTTTGTGCATATTCTGTGGGCTCTGTCTTGGCTTCTGTGTGATTTGTTTCTAACAGGGTACACCTGTGACTCACCTTAGAGGGTGGCCTTGGGTTACTGCAGCAGTTGGCTGGAAAGGGCAGCTACTCAGAAGAGCTTGGGAGTTTCCATCTGCCAGTGATGGCTCTTAGCCAGTGAGTGGTGCAGGAGTTTCAGAGCCCAGCTCCTTGGTCACAAGTGCAAAAATTCTGATAATCACTTATACTACAGTTTTCCCCTGGGGGCCATCCTCCATGGATTCTTGCCTGAAATTGCTCCATTGGGTGACATCCTCTTCTTCCCTGTCCTAATCTCTCATTCCCTTACTAGGTTTTTCTGGGAGGGTTTCCTTAGAAAATCAGTTACACAAAGATATTTATCTCAGGGTCTGCTTCTGGGAAACCCAGCTAAGAAAGATGATGACCCCCCCCCATTATATGACACTTTGTGGTTTTCTTTACTATATTACTTTATATTCAATTCATCTTGTAAGGCTTTCATTTCAACAATGAAAAAAAGTGAATGAGGTTAAATATTTAACCTGAAATCATACAGCAATTCAAATGCAAAGGCAGAACTTAAGCTTGAATATTTCTCAAAATGTTAGAAGATTTTTTTTTAATGACTCCCATCAAAGTGTATATTGGAACACTTCAGGTTTTTAAGATTGTTTCCTTTTGTTTGGGGGATAATTTGACTTAATTTCAAACATTGTGGAGATATAAGATAAAAACCACTTTAGAGAAAGATAACCTTAGTTTACTTGCCTATAATTTTTGTAGACCTAAGACTATTGGGGGGGGTTAAAAATCTGAATTATGTTACTTGAATAACCATAAAACAAAAGAAAAAAATGAATGTATTGATGGTCAAAACAAATTATATCTCTTCTCTCAGAGACTAGTGAGAAAAACCTCTACTTTAAATACATTTTAACTATCTCTTTATCCAATTTAATGGATACTGGAAATATCACCTCTAGTGATTGTATTTGAAAGCAAAATATCTGCACACTTTAATCTTTTACAAACTTTTCAATAATAAACTGAAAATCTTAAGTCATTGGTTAAATAAGTGGGCTACTTGGTTGCAAAAAGAAATGTTAGTTTACATCAGTAGTCAGAAAATCTTAAAAAAAAATTAAAAAAATTAAAATATGTATGCTAACGGTTTATATTTAAAGTTCATCAGTTGTGCTTTACAGGATGGTTTCCTGAAGTTAACAAATGGGACTATGGCAAACTTAAAAAAAACAAAAACACCTTGCTGTACAACAAAAGAAACAACAGAATGAAAAGGCAAGTATGAAATAAGAGAAAATATTTGCAAATTACATATCTGATAAAGGGTTAATATCTAAAATATATTAAGAATGCATACAATTCAATAGCCAAAAGCAAACAATCTGATTTTTAAAAAATGGGCAGAGGAACAAAATAGACATTTTTTTTTTCCAAAGAAGACTTACAAATAGCCAACAGGTACATGAAAAGGTGCTCTTACATCACTCCTCATGAGGGAAATGCAATTTACAACCACAATGAGAGCTTACCTCACACCTGTTAGAGTGGCTATCATCAAAAAGACAAGATCTGATAAGTGTTGGGGAGGATGTGGAGAAAAGGGAACTTTGTGCACTGTTGGTGGGAAGGTAAATTGGTACAGCCACTGTGGAAAATAGTATGAAGTTTCCTCAAAAAATTAAAAACAAAACTACCGTATGCTCTAGCAATCCACTTCTGGATATTTATCCAAAGGAAATGAAAACAGGATCTCTCAGAGGTATGTGTACTCCCATGTCAGCAGATACTCACTACAGTAGACAGTGAAAGAAGATCTTAAGTCTGAAGGGAAATGTTGCCAGATAGCAACTCCTACCTACAGGATGGAACAAACAACAGTGAGAATGGTAAATAGGAGAGTAAATGTAGGCACACTTGGTATAGGCAACTGTATATTCCAGAAGTATATGCACCTATATAAGACACATTTTTGACAAAATTGTCAAACAATTTCATGAGGAAAAAGAATTTCTAACACATTGCACTATGGCAACCAGACATCCATTTGAGAATAATGAGCCTTGATAGCTCTCTCATAATATACAAGTAATAATTCAGGGAGCAGGTATCTAAATATAAAGCTACAACTGTATAGAATACAGAAAAAAAAAAACATTTCTGAAAATGTGTGAAAGATGTTTTTTTTACTTTTTTATTGTTATGTTAATAACCATATATTACATCATTAGTTTTTAATGTAGTGTTCCATGATTCATTGTTTGTGCATAATACCCAGTGCTCCACGAGGAACATGCCCTCTTTAATATCCATCACCAGGTTAACCCATCCCCCCACCCCCTCCCCTCCAGAACCCTCAGTTTGTTTTTCAGAGTCCATCATCTCTCATGGTTCGTCTCCCCCTCCGATTTCCCCCCCTTCATTCTTCCCCTCCTGCTATCTTCTTCTTTTTTTTCTTAACATATATTGCATTATTTGTTTCAGAAGTACAGATCTGAGATTCAACAGTCTTGCACAATTCACAGTGCTCACCATAGCACATACCCACCCCAATGTCTATCACCCAGCCACCCCCTCCCTCCCACTCCCCACCACTCCAGCAACCCTAAGTTTGTTTCCTGAGATTAAGAATTCCTCATATCAGTGAGGTCATATGATACATGTCTTTCTCTGACTGACTTATTTCACTCAGCATAACACCCTCCAGTTCCCTCCACGTTGTTCCAAATGGCAAGCTCTCATTCCTTTTGATGGCTGCATAATATTCCTTGTGTATATATACCACTTCTTCTTTATCCATTCATCTGTCGATGGACATCTTGGCTCTTTCCAGAGTTTGGCTATTGTGGACATTGCTGCTATAAACATTGGGGTGCACGTACCCCTTCGGATCCCTACCTTTGTATCTTTGTGGTAAATACCCAGTGGTGCAATTGCTAGATCAAGCAGTAGCTCTATTTTCAACTTTTTGAGGAACCTCCATACTGTTTTCAGAAGTGGTTGCACCCGCTTGCATTCCCACCAACAGTGTAGGAGGGTTCCCCTTTCTCCACATCCCTGCCAACATCTGTCGTTTCCTGACTTGTTAATTTTACCCATTCTGACTGGTGTGAGGTGGTATCTCATTGAGGTTTTGATTTGGATTTCCCTGATGCTGAGCGATATTGAGCACTTTTTCATGGGTCTGTTGGCCATTTGGATGTCTTCTTTGGAAAAATGTCTGTTCATGTCTTCTGCCCATTTCTTGATTGGATCCTTTGTTCTTTGGGTGTTGAGTTTGATAAGTTCTCTATAGATTTTGGATACTAGCCCTTTATCTGATATGTCATTTGCAAATATCTTCTCCCATTCTGTCGGTTGTCTTTTGGTTTTGTGGACTGTTTCTTTTGCTGTGCAAAAGCTTTTTATCTTGATGAAATCCCAATAGTTCATTTTTGCCCTGGCTTCCCTTGCCTTTGGCGATGTTTCTAGGAAGAAGTTGCTGTGGCTGAGGTCGAAGAGGTTGCTGCCTGGGTTCTCCTTTAGGATTTTGATGGACTCCTGTCTCACCTTTAGGTCTTTCAACCATTTGGAGTCCATTTTTGTGTGTAGTGTAAGGAAATGGTCCAGGTTCATTCTGCATGTGGCTGTCCAATTTTCCCAAGACCATTTGTTGAAGAGACTGTCTTTTTGCCATTGGACATTCTTTGCTGCTTTGTCGAAGATGAGTAGACCATAGAGTTGGGGGTCCATTTCTGGGCTCTCGATTCTGTTCCAGTGATCTATGTTTCTGTTTTTCTGCCAGTACCATACTGTCTTGATGATGACAGCTTTGTAATAGAGATGGAAGTCCGGAATTGTGATGCCGCCAGCTTTGCTTTTCTTTTTCAAAATTCCTCTGGCTATTCGGGGTCTCTTCTGGTTCCATACAAATTTTAGGATTATTTGTTCCATTTCTTTGAAAAAAGTGGATGGTATTTTGATGGGCATTGCATTGAATGTGTAGATTGCTCTAGGTAGCATTGACATCTTCACAATGTTTATTCTTCCAATCCATGAGCATGGAACGTTTTCCATTTCTTTGTGTCTTCTTCAATTTCTTTCCTGAGTATTTTATAGTTTTCTGAGTACAGATCCTTTGCCTCTTTGGTTAGATTTATTCCTAGGTATCTAATGGTTTTGGGTGCAATTGTAAATGGGATAGACTCCTTGATTTGTCTCTCTTCTGTCTTGTTGTTGGTGTATAGGAATGCCACTGATTTCTGTGCATTGATTTTATATCCTGCTACTTTACTGAATTCCTGTATGAGTTCTAGCAGTTTTGGGGTGGAGTCTTTTGGGTTTTCCACATACAGTATCATATCATCTGCAAAGAGTGAGAGTTTGACTTCCTCTTTGCCGATTTGGATGCCTTTGATTTCTTTTTGTTGTCTGATTGCTGTGGCTAGGACTTCTAATACTATGTTGAATAGCAGTGGTGAGCGTGGACATCCCTGCCGCATTCCTGACCTTAGGGGGAAAGCTCTCAGCTTTTCCCCATTGAGAATGATATTCGCTGTAGGTTTTTCATAGATGGCTTTTATGATATTGAGGTTTGTACCCTCTATCCCTATACTCTGAAGAGTTTTGATCAAGAAAGGATGCTGTACTTTGTCAAATGCTTTTTCTGCATCTATTGAGAGGATCATATGATTCTTGTTCTTTCTTTTGTTAATGTATTGTATCACGTTGATTGATTTGCGGATGTTGAACCAGCCTTGCAGCCCAGGGATAAATCCCACTTGGTCGTGGTGAATAATCCTTTTAATGTACTGTTGGATCCTATTGGCTAGTATTTTGGTGAGAATTTTTGCATCCATGTTCATCAAGGACATTGGTCTGTAATTCTCCTTTTTGATGGGGTCTTTGTCTGGTTTGGCGATCAAGGTAATGGTGGCCTCATAAAATGAATTTGGAAGTTTTCCTTCCATTTCTATTTTTTGGAACAGTTTCAGGAAAATAGGTATTAATTCTTCTTTAAATGTCTGATAGGATTCCCCTGGGAAGCCATCTGGCCCTGGGCTTTTGTTTCTTGGGAGATTTTTGATGACTGCTTCAATTTCCTTAGTGGTTATAGGTCTGTTCAGGTTTTCTATTTCTTCCTGGTTCAGTTTTGGTAGTTGATACATCTCTAGGAATGCACCCATTTCTTCCAGGTTATCTAATTTGCTGGCATAGAGTTGCTCCTAATATGTTCTTATAATTGTTTGTATTTCTTTGGTGTTGGTTGTGATCTCTCCTCTTTCATTCATGATTTTGTTGATTTGGGTCATTTCTCTTTTCTTTTTGATCAGTCTGGCCAGGGGTTTATCAATCTTGTTAATTCTTTCAAAGAACCAGCTCCTAGTTTCGTTGATCTGTTCTACTGTTCTTTTGGTTTCTAGTTCATTGATTTCTGCTCTGATCTTTATGATTTCTCTTCTGCTGGGTTTAGACTTTATTTGCTGTTCTTTCTCCAGCTCCTTTAGGTGTAGGGTTAGGTTGTGTATTTGAGACCTTTCTTGTTTCTTGAGAAAGGCTTGTATTGCTATATACTTTCCTCTCAGGACTGCCTTTGCTGTATCCCAAAGTTTTTGGACAGTTGTGTTTTCATTTTCATTGGTTTCCATGAATTTTTTTAATTCTTCTTTAATTTCCTGGTTGACCCATTCATTCTTTAGTAGGATGCTCTTTAGCCTCCATGTATTTGAGTTCTTTCCGACTTTCCTCTTGTGATTGAGTTCTAGTTTCAAAGCATTGTGGTCTGAAAATATGCAGGGAATGATCCCAATCTTTTGGTACCGATTGAGACCTGATTTGTGACCTAGGGTGTGATCAATTCTGGAGAATGTTCCATGGGCACTAGAGAAGAATGTGTATTCCGTTGCTTTGGGATGCAATGTTCTGAATATGTCTGTGAAGTCCATTGGTCCAGTGTGTCATTTAAAGTCTTTATTTCCTCGTTGATATTTTGCTTAGATGATCTGTCCATTTCATTCACGGGGGTGTTAAAGTCCCCCACTGTTATTGTATTGTTGTCAAAGTGTTTCTTTGCTTTTGTTTTTAATTGCCTTATATAATTGGCTGCTCCCATGTTCGGGCATAGATATTTACAATTGCTAGATCTTCTTGTTGGATAGACCCTTTAAGTAGGATATAGTGTCGTTCCTCATCTCTTATGACAGTCTTTGTTTTAAAATCTAGTTTGTCTGATATAAGGATTGCCACCCCAGCTTTCTTTTGGTGTCCATTAGCATGGTAAATGGTTTTCCATCCCCTCACTTTCAATCTGGGGGTGTCTTTGGGTATAAAATGAGTCTCTTGCAGACAGCATATTGATGGGTCTTGTTTTTTAATCCAATCTGATAGCTTGTGTCTTTTGATTGGGTCATTTAGCCCATTTACATTCAGGGTAACTATTGAAAGGTATGAATTTAGTGGCATTGTATTGCCTGTAAGGTGACTGTTACTGTATGTTGTCTGTGTTCCTTTCTGATCTTTGCTGCTTTTAGGCTCTGTCTTTGCTTAGAAGACCCCTCTCAATATTTCTTGGAAGGCTGGTTTCGTGTTTGCAAATTCCTTTAGTTTTTGTTTGTTCTGGAAGCTTTTTATCTCTCTTTCTATTTCAGTTATAGCCTAGCTGGATATAGTATTCTTGGCTGCATATTTTTCTCGTTTAGTGCTCTGTAGATATCTTGCCAGTCCTTTCTGGCCTGCCAGGTCTCTGTGGATAGGTCTGTTGCCAATCTAATATTTTTACCATTGTAGGTTACATATCTCTTCTCCCGAGCTGCTTTCAGGATTTTCTCTTTGTCTCTGAGACTCGTAAGTTTTACTATTAGATGTCGGGGTGTTGACCTATTTTTATTGATTTTGAGAGGGGTTCTCTGTGCCTCCTGGATTTTGATGCCTGTTTCCTTCCTCACATTAGGGAAGTTCTCTGCTATTATTTGCTCCAATATACCTTCTGCCCCTCTCTCTCTTTCTTCTTCTGGGATCCCAATTATTCTAATGTTGTTTCGTCTTATCGTATCACTTATCTCTCGAATTCTGCCCTCGTGATCCTGTAGTTGTTTCTCCCTCTTTTTCTCAGCCTCTTTATTTTCCATCATTTGGTCTTCTATATCACTGTTTCTCTCTTCTGCCTCATTTATCCTAGCAGTTAGTGCCCCCATTTTTGATTGCACCTCATGAATAGACTTTTTGATTTCGACTTCGTTAGATTTTAGTTCTTTTATTTCTCCAGAAAGGGTTTCTCTAATAACTTCCACGCTTTTTTCAAGCCCAGCTAGTATCTTTAAAGTCATGATTCTGAACTCTAGGTCCGACATCATACTAGTGTCCGTATTGAGTAGGTCCCTGGCTGACGGTACTACCTCTTGTTCTTTTTGCTGAGGTGATTTTTTTCGTCTTGTCATTTTGTCCAGAGGAGAATAGATGAATGAGAGAACAAAATGCTAACAGTTTTACGACGTCCACAGCAAATATACTGTATACAAATCAGAAAAGACCTGAAACCAGGGGAAAAGAAAGGGAAAGAAAGAAAAAAGAAAGAGAAAAAAAAAAAAGAAAAAAAAGATAAAAACAAAAACAGAACAATACAAAAAAAGCAGAATGTGATCAAATATGATCAGGCTAGTGCATAGATCAGTGCCACACACTAGATTTTGGGTGTATTTTGGTCTGTTAGAAAAAAGTGCCTCCTAAAATTTTACAGGAAGAAAGACATATATGTACAAAATAAGGGTTGATACAATGAAGGGATAGAAGATGATTGTAAAGATGAAAATTATAAAAGATTTTATAAAAGGACTTGATAAGATAAGAAGTTGTTTGAAAAAAGAAAGAAGATTTAAAAAAAAAAAGGGAGAGAATGTGATCAGGCAGGAGACTAGAACAGAGCCATACACTAGTGATTTAGGGTATATTTTTATCTGTTAGAAGAAACTGTATCTCAAAATTTTAAAGAGAGAACAACTTATATATATATGCCAAAAATAAGGGTAACTACTATGAAGGGATAAAATATGACTCTAAAAATGAAAAATAAAAAAATGTTTTTTTTTTTAAGAGATTGATAAGATGGTTGAAAAAGGGAAAAAGAAAAAAAAAACAGTTAACAAAAATTAACTTTGATGAACTAATGAATCATGGTAAAAAAAAAAGCCATGAATTCTATGTGCAGTATTCCCCTAGCACTGGAGTTCTCCTGTTCTCCTTGATCGGTAAACTTGGTCTTGGCTTGCTGGCTGTTCGTGCTGATCTTCTGGGGGAGGGGCCTGTTGCTGTGGTTTCCAAATGTCTTTGCCGGAGGCAGAATTGCCCCGCCCTTGTCGGTCCGGGCTAAGCAAGCTGCTCGGGTTTGATCTCAGGAGCTTTTGTTCCCTGCAAGCTCTCCGTACGGCCTTCGAGGACCAGGGCAAAAATGGTGGCCTCCCAATCTCCACCCGGAGGAGCTGAGAACTCGGGGCCCCGCTCCTCAGTGTGCCCCCAGAGAAAAGCAGTCACTCTCTTGTTCCCTGTCTCCAGCCGCTCTCCGTGCTCACCCGGCCTGTGACCGAGCGTTGCTATCTCTGGCACCCGACCCCATGTGGAGTCTCCAAACCCAGCAGATCCCTGCGGTGCGCTCCCGCACCGCTCCTCCCGGGGGATGAAGGGGAATCTCCCCGGCTCTGCCGCTTGTTGGGTCCCTGCTGCAGGAGCAGTGGCCCGACTGGGCCGTGGATCACAGTTTATGGCAACCCCGAGCTGAAAGCCTGCGCCTCGGCTCCGTCTCTGCAGCCGGCTTCCCCGCTCCGATACCTGGGAGCTCTGGCACACTCAGGCTCCCCCGGTCTTTCTGTGACCCCAATGGTCCTGAGACCACACTGTCCCGGGAGGATTCCACCCCATGCTTAGCCACTGCAGCGACGTCCCTCAGCGGAGCCGACTTCTAAGAGTTCCGATTTTGTGCTCCGCGGCTCTAGCACTTGCCAGAAGCGGCCGACGGAGGCCCCTCCCCCGCCATCTATCCTCCCGAATATCGCCTCGGATTCACTTCTCCGCACGTCCTACCTTCCAGTAAGTGGTCGCTTCTCTGTTCAGATAGTTGTTGCTACTCTCCTCTTTGATCTCCTGTTGAGTTCGTAGGTGTTCAGAATGGTTTGATCCCTATTCAGCTGAATTCCTGAGACCAGACGAAATCTAGGTCTCCTACTCCTCCGCCATCTTGCTCCGCCCCCCCGGACTGTGCATCTTAATTGGCTTCTCTTCCTCTTGTTTTGAACTTCTACCATCCATGCTTCCTAAAAAGCCAGAGTGATCTCTTGAACATGTAATTTTTTTCAAATCACATTCCTAACAAACCTTCGAGTGACTTGTGACTGTATTTTGAAACAAACCTTAAAAGCTTATTGAGATATATGGGATACTACATAATGAAGTTCCTGTCCAACTCTCTTTTATTTTGAGTCTCCTTAATTGTGCTTCAAACTTACAATCTGTGACAAGAGACATACATTTCCAACTTTCTTTCCTTCTGGTCCAGAATCCTCTCTCCATTGTGGTTGAACACCTCATCACAGCAATTCTCCATTCTTCTTCATAGTTGTGTTCTTTTCCATTCCATTGTGGGTGAGACCTACTCCCCTGGCTCCTGAGACTATGGATTTGGCCACATAACTTCCTTAGGCCAATAAAATGTGATGAAAAAGATAGTGGACAGTTCTGAGACTCAGCCTCAAATGGCTTGTGTATCTTCCTAGTGCTTAAGCACTCACCATAGGAAGAAAATGCCCAGACTGACCTGCTGGTCCCAAGGGGCAGATAAAGGTACAGGGGACAGAGTACCCTCATCCCCAATCTAGATCAGCACACCCATGGACAACCTTCAGACTCGGTAGCTAAATAAAAGGTGTATTGACATGTTGCTACTCTTATATGGCTGTTTGTTAAACAGCGTTATCATGCCCATAGGGATTCACCCACCTTGGAACCCCTCAGGCTTATGGTTAAAAAAAAAAGTATATCTATATCTATCTATATCTATATCTATATCTATATCTATATCTATATCTATATCTATATCTATATATGGCTTAGAAGTTGTTTGATCTAGAACAGTCACTTCATCTCACAGACTCTGCCTCCTTAATTTAATAAGGAATAAAAACTCCCTCTCTGCCTCCCTCACATGAGCATAGAATAAAGTAAGGGATATAAAAAGGGGCTTTACAAAGTATGAAACACCTAAGCTCTGTGGGTCAAAAGATACTTTCTCCCAGCCATACATTCTGTCACCTTGGTCCCCAGCAAGTCCTCTGGACATTTGCTCCATTTTTAGCCAATGACCACCTGTCTAAGCCCAGAGTGTCCCTTTACAGATGGAATTCACAGCCATATCCACTCAATTGCTGTGTCTAATAAAGAGTCTTCCAGGCCTGAGATGTATCCAATTTCATAATTGTAACTCAATCATTTCTACATAGGTGGTTTCACCAGCGGTCTTTACTGTGGGTGCCGCCACCACCAGGCTGTCCTTCAGGCAAGCTCTCTCTCCAGTTCCCAAGTGATCCAGAAATCTGGAATAAATAAGCTAATCTTTACCTTTTTTAAAAAAGTTTTACTTTGCTAAATTGGTTTTCCTAGGTCCATAGAAGGGAGGAGGAACTGACATTATCTCTGTGGAGATGTGCTTTAAAAGGTCAGTAACACATCTTAGTTTTGCAGGTTAAATCTCCTGTGGTATATTTGTCTATATTTATGTCTGTATGTGTACATAGAGGGGAGGGTAGTAAATAAAGGGGAGAAGAAACCTGCATTTTTTTTTCTTTGTTCATGTCAGTAACTTTAGCCTGGGAAATAACTCAAAAGTATTTTAAATTTATCAAATGTTCCCTGGTTACTCCTACTTCTCAGGGATTGAACATGTTATTCCTTCTCAGGGATTGAACATGTTATTCCCTCTACCTAGGGCAAGTTGTCTAACCTCTGGGTGACACAGTGTCTTCATGTGCAAAATAGGGTAGCAAAAATAGAATCTACCTCATAAGATTATGAGAATTAAATGATCCATATATAAATGTGACCAGTGCTTGGCATCTACAGCCACCTGACTGTTTGCAGGTATTAGAATCCTTTCCCTGAAAGTTTTCCCAGTCCCTGGTATGGTTGCTGGTAGAGACAACTTTCATAGCACTCATTTTCTTCTTTTCCATTAGACTGTAATCAGGGGGAGGAACTATAGAAGCCAAGTGAAAACTTAACATAGTGCTGGTCACATAAAATAGGGAAACATCTTGAAGATCATCTCCTCCAACCTTGTTCACATCTTTACAATGTCCCTTCATACCTCATAGCTTGGCCATCTGTAGTGACTATGAGCTCCGTGCCTGCCAGGTGCATTCTTGCCCAGCTCTAATTTCCAGAAGAGTTTTCTTTATATTGAAGTCACATTTCTACATGGATACAATTTCTCACCATTTGGATTGGTCTATCTTCAGCCATGCAGATGATCTTCAACATGACATTTCTTCAAAGTTCTGATAGTCGATAGTGTGTTTTACCAGAACCTTCCCTTTGGTAGGTTAGACACTTAAAATTTTCTCCATCACATCTCATTCTACATAGCTTCAAACTCAAGAATATCATACATTTCCTCCATAGATGTCTCATTATTGATTTTGGTAATGTACATGCAAGTATAATAAACACTTCCCTAAGTATGTTCTAGGGAATGGTATCTTCACAGATGTTAGAAGATATGGCCAAAAAATTAAAAAGTTACAATAAGCTTGGGAAATGCTGTGGTAAACAGCATTAAATTGTGTGTTTGTATAAGCTTTCTTGGATTTTTTTTTAATATTCTAATGTGCTTTGTGAATCTCCAAAGGCTCCTGCAGTATGCAACTTGTCTCAAGATTATTTGACCAAAGAAACAATTTGTTGTTTTCCTAGGGCATCTTCCATGACTACTGTACCATAGAAAATAAATTTAGAGATGCTGAACTAATATTGGTGTAAACTCTTGATTAGATATTCTAATAGCTTGTTTTTTAAAAAAAATCATTTTTAACTTTTTAAAAATAAACTCTTAAGTTTAGATATACCGAATTATCATAAAGGTAGTACAGAAAGCTCTTGTATACTGCATGCTTCCTTTCTCCTATTAATACCTTGCACTAGTATGAAGCATTTGTCACAATGAACAAACAATATTGCTATGTTATTATTAATTAGATTCTATGCTTTATTCAGATTTCCTCTGTATTTCTGTTGTGTTCTTTTTTCTGTTCCAGAATTCCATCCAGAATATCCTATTACATTCAGTAGTCCTATCTCCTTAGGCTTCTCTTAGTTGTGACACTGTCTCAGATTTTCCTTGTTTTTTGATACACTTGACTTTTTTTTTTTTTAACTTGACCAGGTATTTTGTAGAATGTGTCTCCGTTGGGATTCATCTAATGCAGTTTCTCCAGCTTAGATAGGGGCAGTGTGTTTTTGGAGGAAGACCACAGCAGTAAAGTGTCACTCTTATCATTTCCTATCAAGGGTACATACTATCAATGTGTCTTCCCACCCAAATCACTTGGCTTGAGGTAATGTTTGTCAGGTTTCACCAATGCAAAGTTACTTTTTTTTTTCCTGGCATAAGGAGTTATGTTCCATTACATTAAAGGCAGCTTGTTATATAAACTATTTGTGATTTTTCTGTATGGGAGTTTTAGAGTGCCCCATATATTCATTCAGTTATTCAAATATTTAGTTATTTATATCAGTATGGCCTCCTGCATATTTATGTTATACTTTGGATTATAACATAATGCTGTTTAGTTCTAATCAAATGTTCTTGCTTTGGGGGCGCCGAGGTGGCTCAGTCATTGGGCGTCTGCCTTGGGCTCAGGTCATGATCCCAGGGTCCTTGTTTTGAGCCCCGCATCGGGTTCCCTGCTCAGTGGGAAACCTGCTTCTCCCTCTCCCACTCCCCCTGCTTGTGTTCCTGCTCTCGCTGTGTCTCTCTGTCAAATAAATAAATAAAATCTTAAAAAACAAATGTTCTTGCTTTGATCATTGAAGCTCCTTGAATTGCATCCTGTATCCCTTTGAAAGAATCCAATGATTGTATGTTGGGTGTTGTGTTTTGAGGGTTTTTTGTTTTTTTTTAATGCTTTCTTACTTTGTAGCACTAGAAAATGCTACAAGCTCATCTTGTATATTTTCTGCCCCACTAGATATTCTCCTTGTTACTGAGGTGTTTTGGCTCATCTTCTGTATTTCCTGCTCTTGTCCTAGAACCAGCCATTTCTCCAAGGATTCCTGGTTTCTTTTATTATAGAATGAGATCAGGAACCAAGAACTGGGTGATAGGTATGCTTGTGCTACTGGGATGTCTTTGCTCCCGGGCCCCACAGCTGTCAGAGCAAGGGAACATGTGTATATGCTAACCTATGATGATAAACGTATCTATAAATATTTCTGTATATAATTTGTATCTTAATAACATTAAGTTAAAAATTAGTTCATATTGCTGTTTTCAATTCCATTCCATTATTGCACAAATCATTCTAGCCTTCTGCCCTTGCTTATCGGTAACCTACCCTCACAGTGGGTAACCTGCCTCTAACCATTTGTTATCCATAAACATAATTGCTCAATTCCAATATACATGGATAGTGTCTTTCAATATTTTTAACCTTTTTACCTGTGGGAAGCAACTTTATCAGCTAGAGTCCAGTGCTATATACATTGCATTGTTCCTGTAGTCTTACAGATTACACTTATTTCCAAAGTTACTTAGGTCAGCAACTTTTCTATCACCCCTTCCAGGATATTAATGACTGGGCATTGTTCATTGGTATCCTAGCCCAAATTGAAATACTAATTTCAAATATTTTATCTCTCTTTTTTTAAAGATTTGTTTATTTTAGAGAGCAAGCACATAAGCAGGGGGAGGAGCAAAGGGAGAGGAGGAGAGAGAATCTCAAGCAGACTCCTGCTGAGCATGGAGCCTGAGATGGGTCTCGATCTCATGACCCTGAGATCATGACCCAAGCCAAAACCAAGAGTCTGATGCTTAACTGACTGAGCCATCCAGGCACCTCGCGAATATTTTTATCTCTTAATTAAAGCAGTTCCTCCCTTCCATACACACACAATTTAAATGTTCTATAAAGCTCCTATTTTTAAATTTTAATGTTCTATAAAACTCCTATAGCTTCTCTTATTTCAGATTTTCTTCTGCCCCAGATATTAGGAAAGATGTGGCCCTGAAGAGATCATCTGTGATCACAAACAGTAGAAAAATTAATGGGCCTATCTTCATGTGTGTCAATATGTTGTTAAGGCTTAGCACTGAGGGGTGCCTGGGTGGCTCAGTCATTAAGCGTCTGCTTTCGGCTCAGGTCATGATCCCAGGGTCCTGGGATCAAGCCCCGCATCCGGCTCCCTGCTCAGCGGGGAGCCTGCTTCTCCCTCTCCCACTCCCCCTGCTTGTGTTCCCTCTCTCGCTGTGTCTCTCTCTGTCAAATAAATAAATAAAATCTTTAAAAAAAAAAAGGCTTAGCACTGATTTTATTGAATGATGAAGTAGGGGTTCTGAAAGATGATCTAAGATGTGCTGCAGAGGCTCCTTTCTCTATAGAAGCTTCTTCTTTACTTATCTGCATTGCTGATACTGTCTCCTCCATGTTGATCTGAAGTGGTCTTCCTCATAACTACTTTTCTGATCCAACCTATTTTAGGATCAAATACCTCCAAATGTATATGGAGTATCTTGCTTAGTGAATGCATACTCAATGACAACATTTTGCTGGGTAGTTTGCTTTAATCAACATATACGATATTAAAATTAGTATATAGCAATGAAACCTCACCATACTCATTTACAAATGAATTAGCAGCTTAGAAATATGGAGTAACTTGCTCAAACCTACACAGCTACATAGTAGTAGGGCAGAGATATTACTCCATCTCATTCCAAATTAACTTTATTTAGATCAGCCATCCTGCCAGAACATAGCAAAATACCAAATATGAAAATCCCTGTCAGAGTCTGTTTAGATGAGAAGAACTGAATTGTGTGCTCCCAAAGTTCACAGGTTGAAGCCATAACCCCCAAATGACTATATTTGGAGACTAGAAGTTTAAGGAGGCAATTAAGGTTAAATGAGGTCTTAAGGACAGGTTTATTACCCAATAGGATTAGTGTCCTTACAATAAGAGGAAGAGGTACCAGTGATCTCTCCTCATGCCCAGAGAAAAGATCATGTGAGAACATAGCTAGAAGATACCATCTGAAAGCTAAGGAGAGAGGCCTCATTGGGAACAAACCCAGCTAGCACCTTGACTCTGGACTTCCAGCCTCCAGAACTATGAGAAAATAAATTTCTGTTGTTTAAGCCACCCTATCCATGGTATTCTCTCCGACATTATATTCTATATGTTTCCCTCTGTCTTCTAGAATATAAGTTAAGAACAAGGAAGTATATCTTGTGCCATTGCTGTGTCCCCAAAATGTAAAATAGTGCCTACATGTAGTAGGTGCTTAATAAACTTTTTATTGAAAGTATAGATAAACATTTAATTTAATTTAATCCACTCTTGGAGTCCTATTGTCTACAAATCTGACCACTCCTGAAAGTATGCTTCTTGTCAAGATTACCTTGTTGAGCTCTCTGTCAACATAAACCAGTTCTTAGATATCATCATAGGAATGCGCCTGTCAATGTAAGCACACAGCCAGTATTTCTAGAATGAGCCTCATTATCTTCTCTTTCCAACTACCTTCTATTTCTCTCCTCCTTCCTCTCTGGTCTACTGATCTTATGCTCCCATGTATTTCCTGCCCAACCATTGACATTATTAAACACTGGAGTCAGAGCCTGATACTTATCCAGGGCTCCCAAATCATCCTTCACCTTCGGCTTTAGAAATAGCTGTTAAGTCCACACTTAACAGTGAGGATGATGAGGACTCCAATTTTCCTGCAGCTTATCTTCTTCCTCAGCGAATGCTAACTTTATTTGGTTCCCAATCCCTTCTGCAGTTTCAGTCACAGGTATCAGAACTCTGAGGCAACTCTTGGGCTTCAAAGCTAGGGGCAAAGCAAACCATTGAATGTCAAACATTCAAAGAAAACCTGGCCAATCAGTAAGTTCACAAGAAGATTCCATAATCACAACCTACTCTTAAATCCCCCAGGAGAGAAAGAACTAAGCTTTTCTGGATGAATATTAGATAAAAATAATTCTAAAGATATTTAAAAATTTAACATGAAAAAAATTCATTTTTTTTCCAATGGCAAGGCGTCACTTTAGTTGTCTTGACAGCACTGACTGAATAATTTGAGCTGAAGTGGTGAAGCGGGAGGAGTAGCTTTGCTTAATACAATTCTCTCTCCCCTTCCCCCCATTCCTGAGACAGCACATTAATCAGCCTCAGTTGACTATCTGTCTCATTCCTCTATTAAATAATACCTGTACCAAATGTGAAATGATGCATGTGTGTAATTCCTAGAAGAGATGGCTCCAGATAGGGAGTTCATGGGAGAAAGAATGCAATTATAGAAGTGTGGTCAAAGGAGGCTGAGGTATGTGTGAGGTTGCTGGAGTTTTATTTCTTTTGTTTTAACTGATTACTTGGGAATCTCAGAACATCAATTATCCACTAATAGAGCTGGAATAGGCCTTACAGAAAACTTCACCCAAACCCCTGATTTTACGAATGAGAAACTGAGGCCCAGAGAGATAAGTGATAGTGTCAGCATGAGGGACACAGATCCTCTGAATGTTATCCCAGCAAACAATTTACTAAACCATGTCATTTGGGTGAAATAATAGCATTCTACTTAGGAACTATTTTCTCAGCATATAATTTTTGCTCAATTCCTTGCCATTTGGCCACTACTTTATTGAAAATGCTGTCTTGCATTAATGACAAATTCATAGTCACCAAAGTCATTCATTCTTACTGGACATCCTGAACAAGATAACCAGTAGACAGTTACATTTTTCATGATAGTTTCTTCTGTGACAATCAACTACCATAATGCTCTCTCTCTCTCTCTCTTTAAAACCACTCTGGCACTGACTCTTAAAATTCCCATCTTCTATATTTAGTAGTGTACCAACAACTGTTTAACTGTTGGCTGTCTGGGGTGGGGCGGGGGAAGGGATCTGATTTGTAGTATGCTGATGTCCATGGTTTAAATACTACCAGGGGTGCCTGGGTAGTGCAGTCAGTTAAGTGCCCAACTCTTAATTTTTATTCAGGTAGTGATCTCAGGGTCGTGAGATAGAGCTCTGCATCAGGCTCTGTGCTCAGTGCAGAGTCTGCTTGGGATTCTCTCTCCCTATCCCTCTACCCCTCCTGCTCTCTGTCTCTCTCTGAAATAAATAAATAAATCTTTAAAAAAATTTTAAAAAGTACCCCCAGTATTACCTAGTTTAAGCTACCCATGTGATAAGTCCATGAATACAGAGTTACGAAGGAATACACAAAATCCATTCAGGCAAGCCTGGGTGAGTCTGGTCCACCACATGGCTGTAATCACTCTCTAGGTTCAGTCCCTATAGTTCTCATTTTTGCCTCTATTCACACATACATACAACCATTTACATACTTGTTAATTTTATTGAAATGACTACCATGTTTTTTTGTGTTTTTTTACTCCACAATTTTACTACAAAATTTCTGTTGAGTTTCTCCCCAGCATTTCCACCCACTGTCTGCTGTCCACCTTAAGTTGCATTTGCACATGACTGAAATCACTGGCCTCCTTCTAATTTGCCATCTTCAACATCACAAATGTTCTTATCAACTTAGCTCAAGATGCCACACTCTTCACTCTTGGCTTTTTATTCATTCTTGCCATACATTTAACCAATAACTGAGCCCTATTAAATCTACATACACATTAACAGTGCCATCCAGCTCTCACTTCCTCAATATATGAGCCTCAGTTTACTTGTGTCACTGAAATGGAAGCTAAAGCATTCTGCCTCAGATAGCTCCTTTGGCAAATTGATCATGCACATCTGTAAAGAACCATTTTTTTCTAAAAGTAAGAACATTCCATTTACCACACTAAACTACCTCGCACAGAGCATCCCTTCACCTGTTGTATAAAGGAAACACTGTTCTGTAGGTCAGAAGTCTGGCACATGGTGGCTGGATTCTCTGTTCAGGGTATCACAAGGCTACAATCAAAGTGTCACTTGGACTGAGTGCTATTCTGGGACCTCTGGGGATTGAAAAAACAAAAACAAGACAATCCTTCTCCAGTCTCATTCTCATTGTTGACAGAATTCAGTTCCTTGTGGTTGTAGGAGTGAAGTCTGTTTACTTGCTGGTTGTCAATCAAATATTGCTCTCAGCTTTTAGAAACCACCTATATTCTTTGCCACATGGTTACCTCCATCTTTAAGCCAACAACAGTGCACCAAAATTACTAACTTCCTCTTCTGCCAAAAGCTAGAGAAAATGCTTTTCTTCTAAGTGGCTCATATGATTAAGTCAGGCACATCTGGATAATCTTCCTATCTTAAAGTCAACTGATTTGAGAAGTTTATTATATATGCAAAGTAAATCCCTTCACAGCAGTACCTAGGTTGGAGTACACTGAATAACTAGGAGAAGGTATATGTACATACATACTTATATTAGAGGCCAAGAATCTTAGACTATCTTAGATTTTTGCCCACCATAACATCTGCTGGTCCTTTGATCACACCACCTGCTTCCTTAATATTCTTTAGGTCAGACCTTGAATATCACCCTGTATGGAAGCTCCTTCTTCACAACCCTAAAATTCTACTCTTTTTTTAGTACTATTTACCTCCACTTCTTGCCTATTTTTTTTCATATTATCAAAATCCATAGTCATTTCATATTTTGCTTATTTCTTCTTTTTCCCTCACCAGATGAAAGCTATATGAAGGCAAATATATTGTTCAACAATTTATCATTCACGTTTTATGCTGTAAACCCTTAATAAATGTTAACAAAATTATTAAATGTAAGAATAAGAATTTAGTTTGTAATAAATTCACTTATCAAATCATTTAATGCTTCATGATGACATGTGAAGGTGCAAGAAATTGTTTGGGAGGACACTGCTGTTCTTCATAGAAAGTTCCCCCATATTGTCATCTGGTTGGTGGTAGTCAAGGTAGGAGTCAAGTACATTTTCTTTTTTTTGTTTTTTTGTTTTGTTTTTCTATTTTCATTGTGGAAATTATAAAATATGCATGAAAATATAGATGGTAGTATAATGAACCTTAATATACATATAATTCACCTTCAATAATTATCATTGGTTTGCCAATCTTGTGTCATCTAAATTCTAATTTCTTTTTCTAGGTTATTTTAAGCCAAACGTTGGACATCAGGTCATTTATTTGATAAATACTCTGCTATATTTTTCTAAATAAAAAGATTAGTACTTTCTTAATATCATCAAATATTATCCAGCACACAGTGCATGTTCAAATGTTCTGTTGGTATATTTGACTCAACATATAAATAAGGTCTACATATTGCGTGTTAGGACTTTTTAATCTTTTATTCTATAATTGAGGTCTCCATTTAAAAATTGTGTTTTGATTTATTTGTTTGGTATAATGTCACACCTTCCAAATTCAACTGACTTCTTCCCTTATAGTGGTTCTACTGTATCTTGGTTCTCTCTCTACTGCGTTGTCATTGCTCCTAGGCTTTTAAGTAGTCAGAACTGAGAGTATTTTAAGTAAAAAAGTATCACGAATTCATATATTATTTTCAATTCAAACTTAAAATTGAGGATTTTTACACAACTTCTTTGATTTTTATATTTAAATCATGTATCTATTATTTGATGCTCTTGATTCTTAATCAACAAAATTTACATTATTATTTGCATGTTTGGATAGCATTATAAGTGTATGTACATATAAGGTCACTTTTAAAAATATCAATATTATTGCTAATAGGACTAAAGACAGTGGTTTAAAGATTACCATGTAGTGTTTTGTCCTTAGAATATATACCATTAGGGATACAATAAACCAAAATTTTGTGTTATAAAATCACTGAAGTTAACTTTTGTTTCTCTGTTGCAATGTAACCAACAGGATTAGCAATTTGGTTTATTTGTTCAAATATGTTTTTCTTTATTTTTTTTAAAGATTTTATTTATTTTAGAGAGAGAGAGTGAGCACGCACAGTGGGGGGAGGAGCAGAGGGAGAGGAAGAGAGAGAATCTCAAGCAGACTATGCGCTGAGTGTGGAGCCCAACATAGGGCTCAATCTCATGACCCTGATCATGACCCAAGCTGAAATTAACAGACATTTAACCGACTGAGCCAGGTACCCCATGTTTTTCTTTCCTTTTTAAATTCAATTTTGTTTTTAATTTGTAAAATATTTAAATGGTTCCAAATTAAAATATATAAAACAATGTGTATTTAGAAAAGTATTATTTTCTTCCCTGTCCCTCCCTCACCCTCTTCCCTTCCTGCCCCAATAGATAAACATTTTTATTTGATTTGACATATCCTTCTCTCTGTGTATGTGGGTGGGTTGGTACACATGCACATGTGTGTTTCCCTGTCAGATATACAGAAAGTAACACACTTAAAACATCGATCTGTACCCCCACTTCCCCCTCTATTTGGCAATGTATATTGGAGATATTCTATAATCTCTATAAGGAGATCTTGTTTATTCTTTTTGCACACTTTTATAGTATTCCATTTTTGGAGGTATATCATGGTTTATTCAAACAGTTCATTAATGAAGGGTATATGTATGTTTGTAATTACAAAAAAATGCAATTACATTGTAATCATAAAAAAATTAGGTGTAGTGAAAAACAAGCACATGTCATTTTGTATTTTGACAGTTTAACTTTTGGTGGAGCTGCTGTGAATGGTAACAAACCTTACTGAGTCTTCTCTTCCCCTGCCTTTCCAAACACATCTTTTCTCTCCAGGAGAAGAATGTTTACCTGCTATGCTGTGTGAACTCTATGTCAAGCCCCACTTCAGAATCTTTAATACCTACAGAAATTACTTTCTCTCCCACTTCTATCTAGCCATAATTTATTCATTATTCTGGTCACATATTGAACTCCGGCTTTTCCATATATTGTTCCATGCCCATCTCATCTACTACTGCATTCTTTCTGCTTTGAAATTGCATAACGGGATTACTCCTCTTGGAACATAATTAGTAACCACCCTATAGTTTTATTGAGATGTGGCATATGTCAGTATCATATTATTACAGTGAAATATTACATTCTTTTAAGGCAAAAACCATCACATTTTTTCTATATCTCTCATAAACTCTATCATTGGATTGATTACAATATAAGCATACAATAAAAGTACTTACTGAATTGAATTAAATCAAATTGATTCTCCTGGATCATCAGTATTTTCTGAGGCATGATATAGAGTTATTCTATCATGAGCAAACATACCTTTGTGAAGCACAAAGTAGAATGGAGCTTTAAAAAAAAAATGGTTTCAGGATCTATCTTATTCAACAAAGAACAGCAGGCATATAGACAGAAAGATGGGTTACAACACAACCAGAGAGGGGTATTATTGTGGGTCTGATTTAAAGGTACTGATACCAGGTTGCATGGGTGATATAATGCAATAAACACATATTTAAAAGTTGCTAGGAAGCCTATGGTGTCCATAAACAAAAATGCCTTACTGAACAGAATCTATATATAATGAGAAAAGAGAAACATAAGATTTTTGATCAGTAGAACTGGATCTAAATCAGTTTTGTCACTTTCCAATTATGTTCCATTGGACAAATTACTGAACCTCACTGAGACAAGGAGGTAGTAATGAGAGTCTTAAATATCTGATAATAGGATTGAATATCATAAAGTATTAAAATGTGATTTTTGATGCTGTTATTGCTAGTTATAATTCATGTATATATGACATATCTATATATATAATAAAGATATAAAACCAAAAATGATGAAATGACTTCCATAAAATTACAAAAAGAGTTGGTCTCAGTTTGGGAACTTGAACTCAGTGTCTTTATCTCTGATCCAGTCATAGTTGTACATCTGTCAGGTATTCAGTGTTTCACTATACTTCTTTTTAACATTGATGGAGTACCCTTGCATTGCCTTTTTTCTACTAGTTTCAATAAATCAGGTAAATGAACACACTCTATTTAACCACTTTGAACTTGTCTGCTACATTTTCATTTAGAATTATCATAATATTTTTGTTTTTGAGCTACTCGATGTGGAATTTTTTTTTCCTGGTAGAACCTGAGCTTTGACCTGCCACTTCATTGAATATGGACCACAAATTATCACTTCCAGAGTCCATGATTTGCAATCACTTCAAGCTGTCAACCCAAAAGTGAAAAGCTCTGAATTTCATAATGTATTCTGAGTCAAGTGGTCTTTCCAAATAAGATTTTTTTATTATTATTATGTTTAAGAAAACCAGTATAGCATTCCCTAGCTCCTCAGTCTTCCAGGTCTCCAATGTCAGTTCCTGAAGTAACTAGAAAACCTGCCAAATCTGACCTTCTTTAAACAACATCTCTCTCTTTTTTTCAAGAAGAAAACTGTAAAGATCAAGTCACAGCTGCACGTAGTACCTAATTAAACAAGTGTAAGAAAGCAGAGAAAGGTCAGGTTGTCAAAAATCATTGCTGTATCTTTACTGGATTGTATTTAAAGACTGATTGCAGCAAGGAAAATAACTCAATAAGGTGTATGAGACTGGAATAACAAATGAACTCAAGGGGCAGACTTCTTCCTGGCATATAACTAAAGATTTCAAGATAAAACCTAGATAACAGACCAAGGGAAATGAAAGGGAAAGAGTATGTGGTGAGTAAAACAAACATCTGATATTAATATGGAAAAGAGGTTCCATCAGCCAAGTTCAGAGAAGGAAACAGGACAAAATTACAGATGATAGTTCATCAGCTTGATTTTTTTTTCCTTTTTAAATCAAGCAGTAAAAAGAATAGGTGTGTGAGAGATGATACAAGAAGAGGCAGCTGTGATTACATGATCAAAATAAAATAGAAAAAGGGGGAAATTAAACATTTTAAGTTACTAAAACACATTTAGTCAGGTGTGGAGAATATTTTTAATTACCTGTAATGATTCAGAGCTTCCTAGGTTAGACATCATTTATTTGGAGGGCCATGTAGGCATCCTGTTTCTCTTCTATACTTCCTTTCACTCTGAGTCGAAGTCAGACCTCTAAAGAGCCCACCATAAGGAAACCAGGGCGCCTGGGTGGCTCAGTTTGTTAAGCAACTGCCTTCGGCTCAGGTCATGATCCTGGAGTCCAGGGATCGAGTCCCGCATCGGACTCCCTGCTCAGCGGGGAGTCTGCTTCTCCCTCTGACCCTCTTCCCTCTCGTGCTCTCTATCTCTCATTCTCTCTCTCAAATAAATAAATAAAATCTTAAAAAAAAATAAGGAAACCAAAGTACACAAACATTGCTCCAAATTAGCAGCTTCTACCTTGAGAGGGGAGGTAGGGGAAACATTATTTTCTTCCTCAAGTCTACTTTATTTTTGAAATATTGTAGGCATAGGCCCATGGGAAATTTGGTGGGGTGCTAGTTAGCATCTGAGTGTAATTTTCAGTTCAGTACACTTTGGTCTGTTTTTTCAACTTTCCTAAGTCTCTGAGGACATAGTATAACCTGAAGGATAAGCTTTGTGGCCTGTGGGAATGATCTGTATGTGTTTTTTACAAGTGAGCTGGAATACACATTTTGCATGTTTGAGAAGACCTATCATTTCAAGGGAGAAAATATACGATAAAGTAACTACCTAAAACAAATAGGTGTAGATGCAGGGGTGCGTGTGTAATTAAAGTAGTTCTTTATTCATTCTGTCAGAGGTCCTTGGGTCTTTTTTCCAGTGACATCATTTAAATATTTATGAACAAAGCTATAATAGAATCTAAAAAAAAAAAAACGCAAGAACAAGAGAAAGTACATTTTATTACTGTGACAGATGAGAATTCTACCTTTTCCCTGAGCCCTCAGAATGGCATGGGTGCCATCTTGCCATGAATCACCGACAATGCATTTAAATAGTGTACCATTGCAAGTATAATTGCAATTTGTTGTAATTTCTGCTCAAATTCCTCACTGACACAGTTGATTTATTTTGCAAATCAGTGCATCTAGAGGGTGTACTGTGTCGCATTATAGGCCTTTGATATAGAACCTTTGTTTTATAACAGGGAAAATAATTAGCTTTTGGATAAGCTTGAGTTGTGATGTCAGGCGCTATCCGTGGTGCTGAAAGAAGTTATTAGCGCTGAGCTAATGAAGGCACTCAGCCAGGCTCTGCCACCTTACTAATTTGTCTCTTTGGGATTTTAGTAAAATTAAAAATGAGATAAGCACAAAATAGGATGAGTTTTATAGGAAAAAAAGTAGTAAACTTGTTGATAGAAGCTATAGAGACCCCTGATAAAGCTAAATTTAAGGGAAATTTTCATTTATCCTGTTTGTTTGTTATCCAAACATTATTTCCCTTAGTGTTCGTGATGGGATTGGTTAGGCATATTTTAATTAACTTTTATACGGGTTTCTCTATTTGGGATTTCAAAGATTTTTTTGGAAATTATCAGCAAGTTGCAATGTCAGTATCTACCCTATGTCACATAAGAGTCTAATTTCAGGGTACTTCCTTCCAGGGTACAAAGTAAACTCGCATTAAAGTAAATATTATAGAAGAGGTGGAGGTAAATGAGCGAAAGTTGGTTTTGAAAAAAATAATATTTAACCAAAAGTAACTCATACTTGTCTGTCTGTCTCTCTTTGAATTGCTAAAACACAATCTAATTGTTAAATGCCTTATGTTCCCTTTGATTTATGGGACATTGGAATGTATTTGCATTGCAGCCAGTAGTATGTGTAACTTGATGCTGGTTAGGGGGATCTGCGGGCTCAGCTGTAAACAAAATCATCAACACCTGGTTATTTTATGCTCTTATTAGGTTATAAAATACCACTCAGGTATACAACAGTAATCACAAAGCTACAATGCTGGGAAAAAATAATCACGTTAAATTGACCTTCATGAATAACAAGTGAGGTTCCATTTCACTTCATTTCTGTTCATTTTAAAACCAGCATTAGCTTTTCTGGCACATAATTTTTCATTGTTTGCTGAACACAGCTGTATTAGAATGATTCACTGTCTTTAATATTAGTGATTATGGTCCATTTCAATTACACACTGTGTTATATAGTTTATTGTATTACTCTCCATATCTCTGCTATTTGAATCTGCTGGAAAAGATTAAATGTAGCAAGGGTGATAAGAAGTTGGGGTTCTGTGGATGGAAAGGAACCCCTATAAACATATGGTAATGTGAAGAAATTTTCACAGGCTTTTCAAAATGGCAAGATAGGAAGATAAGATTAAGTCATCTTATTATGTCATTTGACACCAATACTTTATCATTTCTACCTTCAATACGTGTTTTTTTAAATACATAAAATTCATGAGATGTAATTTACATACAATAAAACCACCCATTTAAATGTACAGTCCAAAGAATTTGATAAAAGTATACACCCGTAAGTCTACCCTACCAATTGAATATAATACTTCTACCATTCAAACATGTTTCCTCATATTCTTTTCCAATCTGCTGTACCATTCAAAGTACTGTGATCCTATTTCTACCACAGTTAATTAATTTTGGCATTCTTATAACTGCAGACAAATGAAATAATAGAGAATACACCCTATGTGTCTGATGCAATTGTGGAATTCACTCATGTTGTAGTTTTGAGTAATTTGTTTTATGGTTTAGTTGTATACCATTGTATACCTTTGCCATAAATACAATAATTTGGTTATATATTCATAGATGATAGACATTGGGTTGTTTCAATTTTGTGGCTGTTTTTAGTAAAGAGGCTATAACCATTCGTGTACTTTTTGTGTGTGGGTGTATGTTTTCATTTGTTGTGGCTAAATACCTAGGAATGCAATTGCTGGGTCATATGGTAAGAGCGTGCTTAACATTATGAGAAATTACCAGATATTCTCCAAAATACCATTTTTAATCTTATCAGTTTTATGGTACTTCTAGTTTCTGTATATCTAAATCAACACTTCTTATTGCCAGACTTTTAAGTTTTATTTATGCTAGGATTATGTTGGTACTTTCTTGTGATTTAAAATTAATTTCCCTTATAATTATTATGGTTGAAAAAAATTTCATGTGCTTGTCATACATTATGTTATTTTCCTTTTTTAAAGTGTAAATTTATATCATTTGCCCACCTTTTGGATTCTTGTACTCTTATTATTGAGTTGTAAAAATGTTTGTAATATCTTCTGGGTAAAAATCCTTTGTTAAATATATGTATTTACATTATTTTCTCTAAGTAACCAGGTTTTAAAAAAATAGTTTCTTTAGATGAAGTCCAATTTAATATCTTATTTATTGTTCTTTGTGTGTTCTTAAGAAATGTTTGCCTGTCCCAAAGTTGCAAGGATTTTTTCTTATATCTTGTTCTAAGTTTTGACAAATGTTTATACCCATGAAACTATCACCACATCAAGACGGAACCCCAAATTTCCTCATGCCTTTTTGTATTCTCTGCTTCTGCCCCTTCTGAAACCTACCTACATACCCACAAACAACCAATGATATGCTCATTATCACTATAGATTATTTTGCATTTTCTAGGAACTTATATAAATAGAACTATAAAGCAAGTATTATTTTTGTCTGATTTCATTAACTTAGTGTAATCATTTGAGATTCTTTCATGTTATTGCGTGTTCAAAGTTTATTCTTGCAGATTAGTTTATTTTCTTGCTGAGTAGTATTACTTTGTTTGAATGAACCACATTTTGTTTATCCATTCACCTCTTGATGAATATTTGGGTTATTTCTCACTTCAGACTATTATAACTAAAGGGTTCTGTGTATGCCAATCTTTGAACAAATGCATTGTGTTCACTGGGTAAACATGTAAGAGTAGAATGGCTGGATCATATAATAGGTATATATTTAACATAAAAAAAGAAAGAAAGAAAAGCTACCAACCTGGAAAAAAACAAATACTACCAACCTGTTTTCCAAAGTGGTTGTACCATTTTACTTCTGTTCAACCATAGATGAGAATTCCAATTTCCTCACATCTTTGCTACCACTTGGTAAGAATAGTCTTTTAATTTTAACTATTCTAATAAGTGTGTAGTGGTATAACTTTGAAGTTTTAACATGTAATTCCCTAATAACTAATGATATAAAGCATCTTTTCTTATGCTTACTTGCCATCTGTAGATCTTGTCTGAAGTATCTTCCCCAAGCCCCCAAAGTGCTGTGATCTTCAGGATTTCCAGTCTAGCTGGCTACAAACATGCCTATTCCCATGAGAGTTACTAGTTCCTTCTAATTTTTTGGATGATTCTTTTCCTGGCTTCAGTTAGTTTTATCACACACATGCTCCGATCAACACTCTTCCATTACTTTGTTCTCTATAGTTAAGAGTGTGTTTCTTCGTTTTCTTCTCTTTTCCCCCCCATACTCATTTGTTTTAACTCTAGAAAACAAGCTGGTGGTTACCAGAGGGGAGGTGGGGGTGGGTTGATTAAGTAGGTTATGGGGATTAAGGAGTGCACTTGTGAGAAGTACTAGGTCTTGTATGTAAGTTGAATCATTAAATTCTGCAGCTGAAACTAAATTTACACTGCGTTTTAACTAACTGGAATTTAAATAAAAGCTTGGAAAGAAAACAAACAAACAAAAAACCACTCTTCCAAATACTCAAGGGCACCTTTCCATAAATTTCTAGAACTCTTAATGTGGCTGTGTCCTCTATGCTTCTGTATCTTTTTAACTGTAGTCTCTTGTTCTCTTTGGACTTTCAGCTCCATCCACAAAATTCAAAGTCCACTGGGCTCCACTTGTGTTACCACTGATTGTGTCATGCCTTGGAAACTCTCAAGTCTGTAAGCTGGGAAATGGTAGGGCGTACTTTATTTCCTGTATCTTAGAAATCACTCTCCTTTGTTGCCTGCTATCTTCAGAAGCATTGTTTCCAATATTTTTTTGTTCGTTAGTTTGCTGCTCTTGTTTCAGTGTAGAAGAACAGGTAAATCCAGTTCCTATTATGCCATCTTAACTCAAAACAGAACTGCTATCCTTTTTATTCATTTTCTTGCCTTTTTTTCCTGGCTAGAAGCTCTACTATGAAGTTGAATTAAGTAATAATAGTGGAAATTATTGTATTATTTTGGTTTTAAAGGAAAATCTTTATTTTTCCCCATTTAAATATGTTAGCTCTGGGATTTTTGTAGATGCTGTTTATCAAGTTAATTTTTTATTTAGTCTTTGGGGTTGCTGAGAGTTTTTCTTATTAATATTGACTTTTATTGAGTCATTTTTTTGCATCTTTAGGGAAGATCATGTGGCTTTTTTCCTCTGTTCTATAAAGTTATGGATTATATTGATTGATTTTCTTTTTTTTTATATTGATTGATTTTCAAATGTTATTTCAAACCTTGAATTCCTAGGCAAACCTCATTTTGTCATACTGTATCATCCTTTTTATACATTGATGGGTTTGTTTTGCTAATATTTTGTTGAGTATTTTTGCATCTCTGTTTATGAAAGACATTGGTATATAGTTTTTTTGTGTGTTTCAGTTTTTGTTTTAATAATCTTGTGTGTTTTAGTATTAGCGTTATGCTGGACTCATACTAGGGTTGGGAAAGGTCCTGTCTTCCATCATTTGCTAAGTATGTGTAAGATTGATATGATTTATACCTTATAAATTTGAAAGGATATACCTGAGAAACCATGAGTCGTATAGTTTTCTTATTGAAAAGGTTTTAAGTTTTAAAAGATTTTAAATCCAACTTTTTATTGTATTAGTTATGTAGGTATTAAGATTTTCTTTGTGTGTGTGCATGTGTGTGTGTGTTAATTCTGGTAATTTCTAGCTCTCTTAAGGAGAGTGTTCATTTCACATAAACTGTCAATGTTTTTGGCATAAACTTATTCATTGTGTCCCTTTATTTTACTTTTAAAGTTTGTAGAACCTATAGTGAAACTTCTCCTTTATATTGGGTATTAGAAATTTATATTTTCTTTTTGTTCTTGATCAGTTTAATGATTTCTTCTTTATTTAACTTTTCAAAAAACAATTTATATTTTATTTTCTATTTTTGTCCTTTTCCTGTTTTAATTTCACTTTTATCTTTTTTATTCACCTGTATCTTATCTGTTACATTTACTTTAAATTGAATTTATTCTCTTCTAGTTTCTTATGAGAGATATTTTAAATCTTTGGTTTTCTTCTACCATAAGCATTTGAAGTTCTAACAGTTCTTCTAAGCACTTGCTTTATCTGCAACCCATGAATTTTTATGTTATTTTTTCATTTCCATTGAGTTACAAATATTTTTTTCATTTCCCCTTGCACTTTCTTTTTTGATCATGAGTTGTACAGAATTATATATTTAATTGTAGCTCTTTGGGAGGATTTTGTAGGTATCTTCTTTATTGATGTTCAATTCCATTATTGTCAGAGAACATACTCTTTATGATTTTAACCATTTGAAATATATTGAGACTTGTTTACTGAGTCAGCATATGATCTATTTACTTCTTACTTAAATGTCTCATGTGTGTGAAAAAATGTTATTCAGTTGTGAAGTTCTGTTATCAAGTAGATCAATTTGTTGTATGGTACTATTTGATTATTCTATATTTTACTGACTTTAAGCCTACTGTTCTACCAGTTACTGAGGAAAGAATGTTGAAATCTAATATAATTATTTGTTCAGTTCTTCCATATTTTGTTTGATATTTTTGGAAGATCCTTTGCCAGAGTTTTCTTATATTTTCTTAATGATTTGACTTTTAATATTTTGAAATGCCCTCCATCTCTGATAATGTTGCTTGATCTGCTGTCTCTTTTATCTGATATTGACACAACCACTGCAACTTCCTTAGCAATTGGGGTTTTCATGATATATGTTTATATCATATTAATTGTAAATTTCTGTGCATTAATTTAAGTGTGTTCTTATACCAAGCATGTAGTTGTATTTCTTATGTTTGATATTGTCTGCTTTTCATTTAATGTTTTAGTCAATTTACATTTAATGTAATTAATGGTATTAATACATTTATGTCTATCATCTTGCTTTCTTTTTTGTCCTCTGTTCTTTTTTTCCCTTTTCCCTCTTTCCCTGCCTTCTTTTGTATTATATCCTTTAATTTTTTAACTTAATCTAATAACTTATTTGATATAAATAAGCCAGTAAAAAACTCAGTATACTCTTTAATTATTTTCTTTGGTTGCTGTAGGGTTTAAAATGTGTATTTTTACTGTATCACAACTTACTTTCAGATAGTATTGTACCAATTAATATATTAGGACCATAAAACCATATACATTCCCTATCTCCCGTAGTGTCCTTTGTGATATTATTTTTTATAAACTTATTTTACATGTGATAAATTATGTCTTATTTTTGCTTTCTGTGGTTAACTATCTTTTAAAATATTTAAAAGGAGAAAATCATTTTATATTTAGCAAAGTATTTATTATATTTGGTGTTCTTCATTCCTTTTTTTGAATCTGTGTTTCCATCTGGCGTCCTTTTCCTTAGCCTGAAGGAGAATTTCTTTCTTTTTTTTAAATTTTTTATTGTTATGTTAATCACCATATATTACATTATTAGTTTTTGATGTAGTGTTCCATGATTCACTGTTTGTGCATAACACCCAGTGCTCCACGCAGAATGTGCCCTCTTTAATACCCATCACCAGGCTAACCCATTCCCCCAACCCCCTCCCCTCTAGAACCCTCAGTTTGTTTTGCAAAGTCCATACTCTCTAATGGTTCGTCTGCCCCCTCCAACTTACTCCCCTTCATTCTTCCCCTCCTGCTATCTTCTTCTTCTTTTTTTTCTTAACATATATTGCATTATTTGTTTCAGAGGTACAGATCTGTGATTGATCAGTCTTGTACAATTCACAGTGCTCACCATAGCACATACCCTCCCCAAAGTCTATCACCCAGCCACCCCCTCCCTCCCACCCCCCACCACTCCAGCAACGCTCAGTTTGTTTCCTGAGATTAAGAATTCCTCATATCAGTGAGGTCATATGATACATGTCTTTCTTTGATTGACTTATTTCACTCAGCATAACACCCTACAGTTCCATCCACATCATTGCAAATGGCAAGATCTCATTCTTTTGATGGCTGCATAATGTTCCATTGTGTATATATACCACTTCATCTTTATCCATTCATCTGTCGATGGACATCTTGGCTCTTTCCACAGTTTGGCTATTGTGGACATTGCTGCTATAAACATTGGGGTGCACGTACCCCTTCGGATCCCTACCTTTGTATCTTTGTGGTAAATACCCAGTGGTGCAATTGCTAGATCAAGCAGTAGCTCTATTTTCAACTTTTTGAGGAACCTCCATACTGTTTTCAGAAGTGGTTGCACCCGCTTGCATTCCCACCAACAGTGTAGGAGGGTTCCCCTTTCTCCACATCCCTGCCAACATCTGTCGTTTCCTGACTTGTTAATTTTACCCATTCTGACTGGTGTGAGGTGGTATCTCATTGAGGTTTTGATCTGGATTTCCCTGATGCCGAGCAATGTTGAGCACTTTGTCATGTGTCCGTTGGCCATTTG
>NW_027397353.1:0-40653 GCF_003265705.2 Callorhinus ursinus | reverse complement strand
GAGGGCATGTTCTGCATCGAGCACTGGCTGTTATACGCAAACAATGACATATGGAACACTACAGCAAAACCTAATGATGTAATGTATGGAGATTAACATAACATAATAACATTAAAAAAAAGAAGAAGAAAAAAACATGGTCGGAATCAACTGTTTATCTCCCAGATCAATTCCACATTAATTCTCCCACAGAACTTCCTAGGAGGTTATGAAGTTTTCAAGATTCCTAAGAAAATGGAGACAATGGAGATACTAACCAATGTAATTGAAGAGTTAGAATGTATTCATAGTGAAAGACTGAAAAGTTAAGGGAGCCAGAAATTCAGAATATCCACTATTTATTCTGAAAAATCTATTCTCATAATAAATGAATCATAAAAAACTCATTTTAACCATTCACAATTTTATCAAGTGTGTCGTGAACTAGATTATGTACCTTGCACTGTACTGCTTAACACAACCATTGTACCCAAAGCTGTCATAATTACATACTCATCTCTTCATGTATTTTAAGTTAAATTTTTAATCATACTGCTAGTCATAATACTCAATCAAAATACTCATTTCAAGAAATGATGGAGAATGCCTTGCTCTTAGACCCTCATGAAAGATCAATCAAACAATCAATGGATAGATTAGATAAATAAAAAGACTCTTCTTGCAAAATCTATTCCAAAACTACATTGTCTATATTACTTTGACCTTCAAATGTCAGTTCCTTGGCTCAAAAATAAAAGCACAAACATTTTATTAGCCCCTGTCAGAAAGCATCTGGAAGCTAACATGTAGAATTAGCAGATTTGAATGTAAATTCTTAGAAATTGAGTAATGTGGGTAGGTTAATTAAATTCTCTGAATCAGTTTCTTCAACTATAGAATGACCATGATTTAGGGTGAGTAATAAATAAGAAAGCGTAGATAGAGACTATCACAATATTCTGCTCATTCCAACTTTGCATTGGTATTCCAAATTCAAATACCAACTTCTCTGTTGGTATTCGAAATAATGGCCCTACTATTAAAAGAAAACCTGTAACCCTGTCTCCGATTTCTGCCAACAATGTGGTCAATTTTTATACTTCTCTGTGCTCACTTTTGTAGTCCATATTATGAGAGGCTATTTACAATCTCTGTGTCCAATTTTTAAAAACTACATAAACACTGAAAAATGATGGTACTACCAAATTGGAAATAAAGATGGTAATAGCTCAAATCATTCCATTTCATGTTAATCACAAGAGTGAAACTGTCCCATCATCCTCTCTTAAAAAGCTCTGTCAAGGAAAGGAGGATGGTGGGTGTGTGTTTGGCACTGCACTACTTTGGCCATCTCCCATCATCAGCATCATATAGAATACCAGAAAAAAGAAAATTTGCTACTTATTCTCAAAACCTAATAGCTCCTGGGCACAGGGCGTAAATAAACAGATGCGTTTAGAAAAGTCTATTAACATAGGTGAAAGGCATTACGGTTTTCTTTGTGTTTTGTAGAAAGTAGTAACTTTTTAGGGCTACATGTAATGTTATTAAATGTGGTAACTATTTAGGGCTACATGTAATGTTATTAAATGTGATTGAAATTTATCCAAAATGGAGTATGAGGAAGAAGCACAAAATGACATGAGCAAGGTAATCCCAGATGCTCCATACACCCTTGGGTGAGGACCAATTTAGTCTTGTGGTCATTGTTTCTTTGCTGTTACTCTTCAGGTATTCTTGGCCAAAGCTTCCATCATTTTTCTTTCAATTCTTCCTTATACTCACTCAAAAGCATATCATTTGGAAACTTCCAAATAAAAAGGCCATTGGAATACTCACAAAAGATTGTCGCCTCATAGATTTTCAGTGAAAATGACAAATATATCACAGTTACTGGGAGAAAGCTACATTAAAGTCTAAATGTGTGTGGGGGAGCCATTCTCATGCATAAGTAATAAGTCAACTATGAGGAATATAGAAATAAACTGAAAAATATTGTGTATGTAAAATTAAACTATATTGAAAACTGCATGAATTATGGGCTTCCAACAGTTTATCTGAGTAATAAGAACCCTATGAAGATCTCTCAAATCAGAGAGAGTGGGGGGAAGGGCAATGGGGGATGGCGTGGGAGCTGAGCACTTATCCTGAGCTGGAGGTCTCCCTGAGCAGGTAGCCCACGGCGAACTCAACTCCTGGTTTATACCAACTGCAGGTGTAAGTGTCTGTTAGGTAGACAGCAAGAACTGTGTTAAGATTTTCTCTTCAGGGAGTCATGGTGTGGGCAGAACACGTGCCTTGCATAGCAAACTCCTAATGACCAAAATGAGCACAGAACACCATCACAGGACATGCTGGGGTTCCCTCATGCTCCAGGCTTGGAGCATTTGGGATTCGATCACATAAAAGGCAAAATTTCTGTATGTGTCCTGCCCTGTTCTGCTAGGGACCAAAGTGGCAATTGGCAAGATAAAACTAGATAAAACTGAACTGTGTTCATCCTTCATCTTGGCCCACAGGATTGTATGGGTACCCATACACAATATATCAGAAGACACCTCAAATTCCAAAAAAGCACAGCAGTGTGAAAATTCAAGCAGAAAATAATGATGCTCAGAGGAGTGATGTGAGGATGCATAATAATTATAACTCTATGGGAAAGAGTTGTCATCAACTTCTTTTTTTCTGCTATCACCTTTTCAATCTGTTTCTTCATTTTTCATGTTTAGACTGCATAATCTATAGGGTTCAAATTCTAGCCCTACCACCTGCTAAATATGTATCTTTGGGCAAATAATTTTACTTATCTTTGCTTCATTTTTTTCATCATTAAAATGGGGGCTTCTTTTGTATCTACTTCACAGGGCTATATGAGGATTATTTGTAAAGTGGTGAGAACAGTGCCTGACACACAGTGAGCATTAAAAAAAATCTGTTGTTATTTTCATTCTTTTAATAATTACTAAGTTAAAAAATATGTATTATAGAAAATTGGGAGAATACAGAAAAATACTGGCAAGAAAAATTATGCATAATCCTACCACAATTTGCAGTGGATTGCCTTCAAGTTATTGTTTTAAAAGCTCATATATTAAGTGTAAACATATATTTTACGAACTTGGGTGTTACAGTACTGCTTCATATATTTTTGGTCACTGCAATTATTCATGGCTTTGTCCTTCATTCTCTAAGTATCTTAGGTTAGATGATAAGTTATATGGCTAACTGTTCACACCATATATGCTACTCTGAATCCTACATTTTATTTAATATCAAACAATAGTTGCCTTTCAAAACATTAGGTGTTCTTACAAAATTTCATGTGTAACAGTTGTATATAGTATATATACAACTATACAGTGTATATATAGTATATACACTGTATATACTATATATACAGTGTATATAGTATATGACTGAACTATAATAGCAAAATAAATAAAATCAATCAAACCATTATCTTTTTTTAAAAACGAGAAAAAATATGGATATAACATTACTAAATGTAAAATATAAATTTCTTAAAATTAGGGGAGCCTGGGTGGCTCAGTCAGTTAAGTATCTACCTTCGGGTCAGGTTATGATCCCAGGCTCCTGGGATCGAGTCCCGTGTTTGGCTCCCTGCTCAGCGGAGAGTCTGCTTTCCCTCTGCCCCTCCCTGTGCTCTCTGTCTCTTTCTCTCTCTCTCTCAAATAAATAAATAAAATCTTAAAAAAATTTTTCTTAAAACTAAATACCCTTGTGGTATTATATCTATCTAGAGAATAGATAGAAACACAAACAGTACCAAATACACATAATTATGGAGTATATGATTAAGACCATTTTTTTAATATCAATCAGGAAACTTCAGATTATTCAATAAATTCAGTTAGGAGAATTCATTAGCTCTGTTTTTTAAAATATTGTTCTTAATCTCTAAGTACACACGAACATAAATTGCAGATAGATTATGACTATATATAACCATATGTACACATATGGTAAATAATAAATTATATAGACAATAAAATTTTAATAGCTAAATTAATAAAATAATTATTTCATTTCATGGTGAAGGAAGTATTAAACATATGAACTACATTTTAAAGTAACTGATAGATTTGATCACATAAAAGGCAAAATTTCTGTATGTGTCAAAAAACACAAGTAATAAATCAAAGAGCAATCTAGAAAAATATATGATAGTGCATGATTTATTATCCTCAAAATAACAAACTCCTTTAAAGAAGACAAAAAAATTACCAGACTTGAAAGTGAGCAAAGAATTTAAAAATTCATAAAAGTAGAAATGAAACTGATCAATATACAAATGAAAAAGTATTCAAACTTGCTGGTAATCAAAGAAATTCTATTTAAGACATTGGTGAGATATAATTTTCCTTATAAAATTATCAACTAAAAAATACTATTCAGTTCTGGTGAAGGAAAAAGTAAAATCAACTTTCTCCTAGTGTGTTCATAGAAATATAAATTAATATAACTTTTCAGGAGGAAAAGTTATCAAAGTATATTAAAAGTCCAGAAATGTATTCTTAATAATCTGTACCACAAGATATGCATGATGCTTATCAATCACTGTAATCATGAAAAATTGGAAATTCACTAAATGATCCAGCATAAAAGATTGGTTAATAATTTTTTTTAAAGATTTTATTTATTTATTTGACAGAGAGAGAGAGAGACAGCTAGAGAGGGAACATAAGCAGGAGGAGTGGGAGAGGGAGAAGCAGGCTCCTGGCTGAGCAGGTAGCCCGATGCGGGGCTCGATCCCAGGACCCTGAGATCATGACCTGAGCCAAAGGCAGATGCTTAATGACTGAGCCACCCAGGCACCCCAAGATTGGTTAATAATTTAAATGGCATGCATATAATGTTATATTCTTTAAATCAATAATTTAGAAAAAGATAAGATTATGCTGTGGGGAAAAGGTCATAATATATTAAGTGACAAAAAAAGCAGATTACAATATATTTATAGAATGATCCCAACTTTGTTTTCGTTTAAATATTTTATTTGTTTGACAGAGAAAGTGAGAATGAACAGGGGGAGCTGCAGAGGGAGAGGGAGAAGCAAACTTCCCGCTGAAAAGGAAGCCCATTGTGGGGCCAATCCCAGGATGCTGGGATCATGACCTGAGCGGAAGGCAGATGCTTAACTGACTGGGCCACCCAGGCGCCCCAGAATGATCCCAACTTTGTAAGGAAAATTAGTATATTATGTAACAAGATGTTAGACTTTAATTCTTCCTACCTCAGATTTGATTAGAGTGTCAATATAATGGATAATAGATAATGAAGTGTGAGACTAATCACTAATTGCAGAATTTATAAAGGAAATAATCAAATAATCTAGACCCATTCCAGAACACTTGATCTCCCTCACTGACTCTGAAAATATAAAAGGGCAGGAGAAAGATGGGTAAGAAAGCCATTTTGGTCCTGAGAGTCTGATGACAGAGGCATATGAATGGCTTGCTCTCCAGAGCATGTTGGGATGACAGATATGTTAGTAGGTCCTGTAGACTAGCTGTGGACCACACACAAGAAAGATAGGAGGCTGGCTGTCTGAAGACCAGCCTGATAGGCTCCTGAGCAGGCCTAAGGCCAGTCTACCACTGTCCCAGGTGCAGTAGACCCTCAGCAAGCCAGGGCTAAATTAGGGAAAGCAGCAGTTAGTAAGCTGGGAGGACAGAGCAGAGCAGAGAGGCTAAGGGAGGCAAAGACAGCTGTGCTTCCTTCTGGCCCCAGATACCCTGCCTTCAATGTATTGACTGATTGTGCAGTATTTCCACAGGGAAATTAGAAAATAGTTGGGACTGCTATGCACTAAAATGATTATTACTGGTTATTTCTGAATGATGTGATGTTGGGAATTTTTTTTCTTTTTTATAAGTATATTTATCTTCCTAGTGTTCTAGAAACAGTGTGCATTTGCATGTTTAATTGGTAAACATTAGGTATTTTGCACAAATTAAAAGGGTAGGTTTGAAGATGACAGCAATTGAATGAAAAAGCCATAGATCTGAAAGAAATGATAGACTTTATGAAATTCACACAGGCATGTTCAAACTCTGACAATTCTTTTACTTCTCTGGTTCTGTTTCAAGGCTGAAGATGGTACCTGATCTGGGTGGGTGCAGGTGGTTAGGAAAAGAAAACCAGACAGGAATGTATGGGTTGATCCTGTGTTTGCGGGAAATGGGACTGGTTCTGAAGCAATTAAATTAGAAATTGTCTAGAAGATTGTGAGGCTTCCTGGAAGCTGCCTGCTGCTATCCATGGGCAGGGCTGGCTGGCAGATACATGCTAGTATGGTATGCTACATCAGCTGGTGCTGGCTCCTCCACAGACAGTCATGTCCTCCGGATCCCGACCAAAGTCTGTTCCTCTTACCACCTTCCTTCTGAACCCATGCTTACTAGTCATCCTTGTGATCAGAATGTGGCTTCCGGGTACTGAATCTGTATGAGGGTTTCATTCACCTGACAGTTATATGCAGCAGATCTTTTTTCAAAACCTGACATCAAGGCACTCTACAAATTCGATTTATGTGTGTATACAAGTCTTCCTGAGTGGGGTTAACCACAGGTTCTCTGGGAGTAAAAAACGAGTTTTTGGAATAGCAGGTCTGAGGACCCACCCTGGGGCCATGGTGTAGACACTGGTCATAGCAGCCATTGAGCCTTCTCATAGTGACATCCTGGTATTACTTCCCCAAATGCATGTAATCTGAGGTTTTATTCATTTTTTCAAATTAATTGGAGAGATGAACATTTCCGATCAACTCTGCCTTGCCTTGGGGAGAAAAGAATGGCAGAAGCTTCGAACCCACTGTTAATTGGGATTTCGCTAAAATAGAACAGGCATTCCACAAACGGGGAGAGAGGGAGGAAAGAAGAAGTGAGAGAAGAGAGGGGAGAAAGGAAAAAGAAGGAGGGTTTTGGAGGGAAGCTTATTTCCTGAACGCAGAGTCATTCGAGGATATCCTGTGCAGCAAATTAAACGGTCCTTCAGCAAGAATTTTGACAAGAAAATTTCATTAGGGATTTAAATCTCTACGGAAGCTCAAGTTGCTGCATTAAGATATGAAAATTGTGCAAATATTGTTCCTTAGAATAATGTTTGCTGCAGGTCATTGAGCTTCAGTCAATGAAATTAAGAGTGATAAATGTCCTAGTGGCAATAACAGGAGGAAGGGGGGGAGGGAGAGCCCAGCAGTTGAAGGCTCAGGACCTTGAGTCATCTGGATCAGCAGTTAGACTCCAGCATTAACTAGCTGCATGACCTCAATTGAGCAAGTTTATTTAACATCTTTGAGGCCTAATTTCCTCATCTATAAAACGAGAGTTGCCAGTCTCTCTGCTAGACTGTGACTGTGAGGGTTTAATGAGATAATCCAAGTAAGGCCCCCTGGCACAGTGCTGGGCACATGTGGGCTCTAAACACGTATCTGTGTGATTATACCGATGAGTCAAGGCAGCGAGCTAATGTTCATCCGCCACTGACTTCTCGTCATTCTGGGTTATAGCAGCCCATAGCAATAATAATCACCCTTCCCTGGGTGAAAGCCTGAGGCTCAGGGGCCAAGTGAATCTGCCAAGGTCACAGTGGTGTAAGTGCTTCCATTAGAATCATGCCCATGTTTATGTATCAATGTGTTTTTCTCCCTCACTAGATGGCGGGGGCCTCAGAGCCCAAACTCTGTGTGTACCTTTGTAGTAACAGAACCTGGCCAGTTAGATGGTCCCTGGTGGATGCTCAGAAAATACGGGTGGGGTGAATTCAGGACTGCATAAATAAATGGAGGCACGAGTGCATAAACGGTGCTATCATGCTTTTCCCATTTATTTTATTTTATTATTTTTAAAAAAGATTTTATTTATTTATTTGACAGAGGGAGAGAGCACAAGTGGGGGGAGCAGCAGAGGGAGAGGGAGAAGCAGGCTCCCCGCTGAGCAGGGATGCAGAGCTTGATCCCAGGACCCTGGGATCATGACCTGAGCCGAAGGCAGACGCTTAACCAACTGAGCCACCCAGGTGCCCCTCCTTTTCCCATTTGAACTCTGTCTCCGTGGGGACTTATCCATTGGGTTTCTCAGTGCTTTCTTTTTTAGTTTTTATTTCAAGGCTTTCTGGAGCTCTGACTCATAGAATCTTATGCCATTTTATAGGAAACAGGAGAAAAAGGGAAAAAAAAATCCATATACTTCCACAACCCAAAATACTGAAAGTTCTCTTTCAGCATTTCAGGATATATTTTATTTTTTTCTACCATTGGACCAAGGGATGTTCCTACTGCAATTTTATATGAAAATAATTTTCTATGTTGCTGTTTCATCTAATAGGAATATTTCTTACAGGTATCATTTTAATGGTAATTTAATAGAACATTATAGATATGCCATATGATATTTCACTTAAACATAGTTTTGCTGTTGGTTTTCAGCATGTGTCCATTTTTTCACCATTAGAAATACTGCTGCACTAAATTTTTTACACATATAAGACCTAGGTTTTCAGGCTAGTGACTGTGGTTAGAAGATCAGTTTTCTTGAAGGAGCACAGTCCTACTGGTAGGCCTCATCCTCAGTTTTGCAGAGATGGACTATGATATCTAAGTGAATGGCAAGGGTTTTATTAGATTGTCTAAAGAGAGATTATTTCACCTATTTTGTATCATATGCGAGTCCTGCCCCCATACCTTGTCCTCTATCCTATTGATAGATAATCCATGGCTGTATATGACAAGTAAAAAGGAAGGAATTAACGAAGGAAGGAAGAAAGGAAGAAAAGAGGGAGGGAGAAGGGGAGGGAGGGAAGGGAAGGAAGAAGCCTAAAGGGAAGCTATAATGAAAAAAACAGAAAGGAAAGGGGAGAAGAGAAGGGAAGGAAAGAGAAAAGAAAGAAGGGGGGGAAAACAGAGGGAAACTAGGTACATCAGCCAAAAAAAAAAAAAAAAAAGAGGAAACAAGAAGAAAGAAATTAGCAAGCCCATTCTTCCATGGGCTTTTCAATATTCCAAATCCATGTCTCCAACCACAACCATAAGTTTGAGACATCTGCTTAGTGAGCGGAAAAATCTCAAGATGAAACAAATATAACACACTCTAGTAACTGTCCCCTATTAAGGTGATTCCTAGACACCAGAGCAGGGAGAGTTACGTTTGCAAGGAAATGAATAGTTAAGATTGTATCATAGCTCATCTTGCCAAGATAAAACACAATTAAATGAAATTAAACAGGGGCTCCTGGGTGGCTCAGTCATTAAGCGGCTGCCTTCAGCTCAGGTCATGATCCCAGGGTCCTGGGCTCGAGCACCACATCGGGCTCCCTGCTCCGCGGGAAGCCTGCTTCTCCCTCTCCCACTCCCCCTGCTTGTGTTCCCTTGCTCCCTGTGTCTCTCTGTCAAATAAATAAATAAATAATCTTAAAAAAAAAGGAATTAAATAAAACTTTTCCTTTTTAAAAACTTTGCATTTCCTAGGGAAATGTAGGTTAAAATTTGGCGCCCAGGGTTGGGGTGGGGTGCAAAATGCAAAATATGCATTTTGAGAAGATGTTGAAAGATGGTTAGAGATGTTCATTATACAGCAATGTGCTCACAACAGGACAACTTCTGTTTGTCATCAGTACACAATATTTTGTTTTACTTTGTCTTATGCATGTTTGGTATTCAAAAAACCATAACATTGCCTTTGTAATTTGGAAATACCTGTCATGACTCTCACTGAACTAAACTGCTGATTCGATAAAAATCTCCTTTCCATAGTGGTGATTCAATTGTAGCAGTCATTGAAAGAGCAGAAGATTATTTACAAATAAAGCAAAAAATTCACATTTGACCAGAATTGGTCAGAGTAGTATCAAATGTTACTTTTTACTTCATATATAAACAAAAAATTAAGGACTAGCAATATTTCTTAGTGACAAATTGTCTTCTTTCATGAATGAAAAAAGAATTTGCCAACTGTCCAGGAATCAGTGATATGCAAATAGTGTTGCTAAAGATGTTTTTTTTTTTTACAGTTTAAAAACTTCTTATATAATTTTAGATGCCTATTTTCTTACCTTAGTAAGTACGGTAAAGGTTAATAGGCTTAATATTAACACAGTTCCAAGTAAAGGGTAAGAACCAATATGAGACTGTAGTTTCCATAACATTCTGTTAGGTCAATAATGAGCTCTGTTCTGTTTCTATTTCCTTGCTCTGATAATGGGTGGTGGCGGGAGCCTAAATGCTAAGGGAACAAGGTTTGCTGGAGTTTCCAGTGTAGATCAGCAGTGGAGCTGAATCTGGAGACCAGGTCCCATCTCGGGAGAAGACCAGACTTAGACTTAGACCAAGTTAGTTCTGAGCGAGAGCTTTGAACATTAACTCCTGTCCCTTGGCAGCATTCAGAGACAAACGACTGAAATACAGCCTTCCAGCTGAGCTAGCAACCGTTGCTCAGAGTAAGCACTGCCTACATAATTGTGTTAGAGAAAGAAGAAAAATGCTTGACCTACTTGGATCCGATAAGATGGAATCAGTTTTCGGCAGAAATTGATCACAACGGACTCCTTGGTAGCCTTCTTTGCACCTGAGAAAAGGGGATAAATGACAAACATACGCATGTGGTTGTGTAAGATTTCAACAAGCAAAATAGCCATCAATTACACAAATGTGAGAACAGTACATTCATGCTTTTGCATTGTTTAATTCAGTCTTCTAACACTGACAGACGGATTTTAGCCTATTTACGTGCAGAAAACCCAGCACGGCTTTGCTTTTTTAGTTTTAGATGGAATACCTAACGATGAGCAAATTGAATAGCATTTTAAGATGGCCCTCGAAGCAATGTGAGTAATAGTTATCTTCAGATTATAATGCTGAATGCAGGTATATGCAGGTCTTTTCTTTATGCAATGCACTAGTCTCTCAAAGGCTGCAAATGCCCTTTTGGAAGAATATTTTAAGGGTCATTTTGCTAATAAAAATCATTTTCTGATACAAGTGATCAAATCTAATCAGGGCTACTGTTTATCTTCCTCGTGTTTTATATTAGTTTGTTCATTTGCTAATTTCACTTTTTTTTTTTTTTTTTTGAGGTAGCTATTCTTCAAGTCAGCATCGCCTAACTGCTTGGCCAGAAATAACAGCATTTATTTTAGATCTGCTAATATCTGAAAGGCATCCATGTCTACACGCAAGGTCTCTGTTGCATTCCCTCTAAACTCATATTTTTCCCTCCTCATTTTTCTCTTTTATATTCACAAACATGTGCAAACATTGGACAAGGCAACTTTCCTGAGGTGGGTGAAATTTGGAGGCCAGGAATATGCCTCGAAGCATCCGCAATGAGGCACGTCACCACAGCCCTGCCAGTCCTCTGCCGAGTCTTCACACAGCTCGCTTCATCAGGGCTGCGTGGCCACCTCAGACAGCCTCGGCTCATCAGCTGGCAGTTCGAGGAACAAACAGAGGCGATGCCCCCACACCTGCCTCTGTAAGCGGGGAGGTGGCATTTAGTGTTCTGCGGGAAGTTTAATCTGTCATGCTCAAGTTAAGCAGGGAGGCATCCATTGTTGCTTGTGGGATGAATCTGTCCTACTTACACAGGAGGAAATTGTGCTGCTAGCATAAAAATCAGATTTAAAAAACAATCCTCTGGTTGTTAGAAATCTATGAAATCAACAAAAGAATTCAAAGAGACTGTTCTGTCAGAGACGAGAGCTGTGAATTCTTTCTGCAGAATATGCTTTGTTTTTTGGGTGTAATAAAGTATTAGATAAGGTCTGTTGCAGTGGGAGCAGCGACTGAAGGGCGTGGAGGTAATTTTACTACCTTTCATTGTGAGCCAAATTGGAAGTCAGGTGATCGGGCAGGCTCTCTTTAACACCTTCTTAAGCCTGGCATTCTGGAGTGTATTTGGCAATTTTCCTCATTGACTAAGAACAAAGACTCCTGGTATATGGATACCCTAGATACCCAACCGGCTATTGAAAAAATTTGTTTGAGCAGCCACATATTTTCACAACTTTTTTTAATTCATTTATTGCACTTGAAATAAAGCAGGCATATCACTCAGTCTGTAATGGTAGAAAGTCAGAAAATACTTAGGACCGAATCACATTTGTTATGAAAAAATAAATTCCTGCTCTCCAAAAGTGGTCGTACAGCTGTTCGTGTATCTTTATTCAGAATTACCAGAACCACAGTGCTTTAATCTTCATTTCCCCAGAAATGATGAGTTATGGGCTGGGTGTGTGCTATGGCGCACATTCACGTTTTTGGAGGTTTTACTTCCAACATATGTGGGAGATTTGAAGCGCACTTTTCTCTTTTACTCTTTGCATCTTCATTTAATATGAAAATGGTATCCTAGGGAGATGGCTGCTTTTAAGGGAAAGTGCTTTTTTGTTTTGTTTTGCTTTGCTTTTTAAGGGGTTCTTTGTTACTTACAATGCATTATTCCATTTGTCTGTGGAAAGGAAACTATGAAAAGATGTTTGACATTTTTCTAGGCTTAAACTGATTTTCTGTGGGTGTGCGCCCACTTTGAAGAGCTCGGGCCTCATGGGGTATCTGGAAAACAGCACAGCAAGGGCCTTCAATGCAGCTTGATCCCTGTGTGCTGCAGATAGTCAATGATGATCCTGGAGGAGTCAAGCCAGGCTAGGAAACCCCCCTACAGGCTGTGTGACTGGCTACATAGCCAGTCCTGCTCTAAGGAGGCCGTGTCTCTGCTAATTGGTTGCTGAGTTTTAAGAATGACACATTAAAATTTCCATTTGAAAATCACACATATGTCACCTTGGTAAATTCAGACCCATCCAAATATGAAGACCGAATGGACCAGCAGGTAATGCCAATGCATCGGATTGAATTCATGATGATATTAAAGACAAAAAGCAAAGAAAAAAAAAAAAAAAGTCAAGATGCACATCTATTGCACTGATGGAGTTTGGTGGGCTTCTTTGGAGAAATATCATTGTATGTTTATTTTGGTTTTGGTTAGTCTTGGGAGGATTTTGAGAGTGTTTTTGTTCATTTTTTTAAGATGTTTGCTTTTTGAAGAATACAGGTATCAGTAAAACAGAAATTCATATAATAAAAAGGTCTTTGTTCATCTAAGACAGCATGCCAGAATTTATAAAATTTTAAAAATACATGTGTAATCTAATGATAAATGTTTTCTTTTCCTATTTTGCATTGCTTTCAAATCTCCATTCAATTCATCCAGTCCCTGGTCTATGAATTTCTTTATCCCTTAGAAACATTGTATCACAGTGATCGTATTTAAAAAAAATCCCAATATTCCCTGGTGGTTTTCCAGGTAAGTTTTGATTCTACAGCTAACTGGTGTAGGAGCAGGGAGTAGGCTCAGGACAGGAAATACAGTCAAGGATCACAAATAGTTATATAAAGAAAATGGGAGAATTATTATCAACAGTGAAACCACCACAGAACACACTCAGTCTGCAAGAGCTAAGACATTTTATCTAGAGAAAAAATTAGTCTTAAATTCTGTGTTTATCTACTCTCTGGTGAAGGAGAGGTCACTTCTGAAACCAGTAAATTCTTGATTATGTTGTTTGCTTTATTTCCAAATTTAAAAGGCAGAAGGGAAGGACATAGTTGAGGAGACAATGTCCAAAGCAAGGTAGGGCAGGTAGGAGGTTGAAGGGAGACTGCATTAGGGTAACCATGGACCAGAGACCTCAGGCTGCCAATGAAGTGGGGGGAAGAGGTTGGAGACCGAGCCCAGTATCTCTCTGCTGGTGAGCCTCAGGGCTGAATGACAAACGAGGGTCCTGACTGTCTACAGGGATTGGGCCCGTTGTGCAGTTTCAAATGCAGGCATCTCTTTTACTACTTTTTATATCCTTCCAGCTTGACCCTCGCCCCCCATCTCAGTTGTTCAGCTGTATCTAAAATAACAAGTTCTCCCTTCTATTCATCTTTCCTCTTCTATATTATCCCTGAGAAAAAGCCCAGTTTTAGTGAAAAGTTTTAAAAGGCAATCCTTGGGTGAAAGAGAGGAAGAGAATAATACTGGCAAAGATGAGAAAATATAACATGCATGATTGTCAGCTGGATTTCAATACTTGCTTTGTCTGGTGTGGTAAAGAAGAAGTGGTCAACACATCACCCAGCCTGGATGTGAAGGACCCAAAGGAAGAGACTTGTAAAACGGTCAATCACTTGCTGATGTTCCCACAGAAATCCCACTGCTAACTTCAGACCATTCCCATCTCCTCTCTTATAATTCGCTAAGCCAGTTGATTTCTTTGAACCCATTTCTTGAATAACAACTAAACTAGTGCTTAATCATATTAGTGACTTTGAGTGAAAATTAAAGAACCCTCACTTGTGACCAACAGCCTCCCTACATTTCCAGAGGATTCCTCCATTTTCCCTCTTCCTTTTGTTAGAAAAACAAAACAAAATAACACAAAAACAACCCGAAAAATGTTCCACTGAGGGAACTGTACTAGCCTTACTCCTCATTTGTTGATTTCCTGGTCATTTACTCATTAATGGAAGGTGTCATCATTGTTTCACTGCACTATTCTCCAGTCCTACTCTGTCTTTATTGTCAGGGTATTGATTATGCACACGGATGGCCCAGCCAATACACGGTCTCTAAGCACATGTCTTCCTCTTGTTTATCATAATGATTCACAGTGCTGAGTTTATAGTCTCACTTCTCTGCTTAGTATGTGCATAGATGTACTTTACACAAGTCACTTAACATCCCTGTTTCCCAGTTTCAACCCAAATAAAACATGAGTGACGCCAGGAAGGAGAAAAATGAACAAGCACACAGAGTTGATATTCTACACATGCATTTTGGCCATTTTTATGACTACAGGCCTTATACCTGCCATATCTTCAAAGATGTATTTGACATAATTTACAGAGAGAAACGTATGAAGGATAGAAACATGTTCAACTGTTTGCTTCAATACCTGTGTAGTGCCTGGTCTCTGCATTCACTTTAGAGAAAGTATACATTGCTTTCTTATTGGAAACTTGATTTTAGACATAAAATTTGAACTAGCAGAAATCAATTAACTTCACAAGAGAAAAGGTGGCAAAATGTGTGGGTTGTTTCCTGCCCATATCAACTTATATTCATAAAAAAAAATGACAATTACTCTTTGATGTTACAGGAAAGTAGACACTTTGTCAGTGATATACAAGTCTGACAATTTTAAGGAGCCTATTAAACACTGATTTGAAAAAAGAACAACCCCTCCAGGTATTCTTCTCTATCTCCTGCCAATTCTCTTCAGCCTCAATGTCAGAACTTGGTTGGGGAAAACGGAAAGATCATTCGGCATTTAAACTTTACATTTTGGAGGCAGGCTGGTTTGGAGCACTGCCTGGTTTTAAATCCAGAATCAGCTGTTTGCTGGCTATATAGGCTTCTGTGCGTCCTTCCCTTCAACTGTAAAATGGAGGTAAGAATAGTAGCTCTCGCCTAGAATTATTATTAAGAATAAATTATATAATACCTGTGGCTCATGGTAAGCACTCAATAAATGTTAGGTTTTGATTTTTTGTTTTTTTTTTAAGATTTTATTTATTTATTCATGAGAGAGAGAGAGAGGCAGAGGGAGAAGCAGGCTCCCAAGGAGCAGGGAGCCCGATGCGGGACTCGATCCCAGGATGCTGGGATCATGACCTGAGCCGAAGGCAGACGCTTAACCATCTGAGCCACCCAGGCGCCCAGGTTTTGTTTTTTTTTAAATATTCTTTGAATTTGAAATCATCATCACAGCTTTTCCAGTGGGGAAACAGAATCCAAAGGTTAAGTATCTGATTCCCCACATCTCACAACCAATAAGTATTTGACCTAGAGGCAAACTTAACTGGGGATGACTTTAAAGTCTTCACTTGATCCCTGGCATTTGTTGACATTCTTCATGGAACATCACAGGAATTTCCATTCTTCATGGAAAAACAATACATAAATCATTATATGCCCAGCTACCTTTTCTAAGATTAGTATTTGAAAATCATGGCCCAAATATCATGAACTGAAGCCATTATTTAACAGTAAGAATTAAAGACCTAGATTTGTAAGTTATTATCCAATCTCAAAATGTCCTTAAGCAAACCATGTCACAGAAACTAGTCACTGATTTAAAGGCAAACTTCTTAAGCTTCATGTTAATTTAAAAGATAATCACTTGGGATGCTCAGTCAGTTAATCATCGGACTCTTGCTGTTGGCTCAGGTTCTGATCTCAGGGTCGTGGGATCCAGCCCCACTGTCAGGCTCCCTGCTCAGCACAGAGTCTGCTTGTCCCTCTCCCTCTGCTCCTACCCTACTTGCGTTCTCCTCTGTCTCTCTAATAAATAAAAATAAAGTTTTTTTAAAATAAATAAATAAATAGATAGATAGATAGATAAATAAATAAATAAATGGTAATCACCAACTATGGACGGGAAGACTCTTCAGGGGCACTATTATTAAAGAATGATAATGACATCTCTTGATTTCAGACTAATTTTTGATTTCAGCCCTCAGTTAAAAATCAAAACCAAAACCAATACAAACAAAAACACAGAATAGAGGTCAGCAGGGCAAGTGAATTGCCCAGCATTGAAAAGATGGGAAATACAAGAGCCAGAATTCCCTACCAGGTCTCCATCTGAATGCAAATGGGTGTTGGATGGACCAGGAACTTTTTCTAGGTAAGAGTCTGCTGCCTAGAGTTATTAATGGTGTTAGAGCACATTGCCTTCCCTGCCACTCACTGTTGAAGATGAGATCTAGGTCTGGCTATGGAGAATATTGAGAAACTGATTAGTGTAAGCTTTCTTTAACTGACTTTAAAATTTAATTAAGTGGTCTTATTTAAAAGGAGTACTAATTAAGACAGCAGGATCTTTAAGTTAACCGATTGGAATTAAAATTACCTACAGATTGGCTGTAGGTACAGCCTTTCCAAAATCATTTCAACTATAACTGGAAGAATTTGGAATTGCATTATTTTAAACTGCAAACCACCTTCAAACTCAAGAAAATTTTCCAATGTGTTATTGATAGCTTTCAAAAATATCACAAATTCCATGGCTGAGGCAACTGTTGCTTATAATGTCATTCATCTTACAAGTATGATGTTTCCTGCTAATGAAGTTTTATCTGCCATCTTAAGAAAGCGTAGAGATTTATTTTTGAAAATTTCCCTTCAGCAAAGTTTGAATTCAAAAGTAGAGGGAGGCCAGTTATTTCATCATAAGACCGCTATGATTTCAGAAGTGAATCTGAAAGCATCTGCTCAAAACCAGGAGGCATGCTGCATTCTGTTAATATTTGGGCCCTAAAGACAGAAACAAAAAGAATGATTGAAAGTCAGAGAAGTTAAAAAATTTTATAACAAATACGTACTTACTCAAATGCAAGTTCTTCTCAACTATATGTAGAGTATCAGGGACTTGTATTCAGTAGCCACCCAGACATTCCATTGGTCAAATCACTATCGCAGAGATAGCAACTCATTTACATCAAGTCATTTTACTCCCTGATATGGCAATTCATTTTTGGACAATCAGTGGCTGAGGAGTTCATTCTAAATTCATGTTTTGGCCTTTATAGAGATTTCTGCCCCTATTCGGTCAAGAGCCTCACCTCAGACTTACTACCTCATTGACAAAATTAAAACACATAACATAGCATTAGGGTGCTACATAGGTTAGGGTGTATAGCAATATTATCCAATGCAGCTATGTGGGCTGAAAAAGTCAATTTAGCTTTGCTTTTACTGCATCTAAAATAAACCATAATCTCTTTTTAGGCTAAGAAGATAAATAAAGGAGTAATATATTGGCATTCTTGCAAAAAGACTTTATATTTCACTGTCACACTGAGGGTACTAAAATACTAATTGCCCTTCTCAAGAACGAAAGAATTAGGGGGTAATAAGGACAGGGAGGGTAGATGGAGTTTTGCTTCGTCAATTCAAATTTGATTGAGAAAATGCTACATTACTAATTTCCTGGCACACACAAAATCTGTTTTGACAAATGTGAGATTCTAGTTTTCAAGGGTGGTAGCCAGTTACGGTGGAAGAGGCATGTCCTTTGCATATAAGATGATCCCCAAGTCTGCCACACAGAATTGTGACAGAGGTCTGCCTGTCTGCCTGTCAGAGAGGTTGACCTCTCTGAGGTCTCAGGTGTTCATCTCTGTCCTAATTCAGTGCATGTTTGGGCCCGTGTGCACACACTCAGACATGCAGGCACAGACATATGTCACCCCTCTTCCTTGAAAATATGTCTAATAATCAGAAAATTTAGGCAGACGATTTAGGTTCTAACATAAAAATCAGCAGAGATTCAGGCTCTCTTCCCCTACTTCCCTAGTTAATGGAAAATTCCCCTGACTGCCTTTGCTATTTCCCAGCCAAGAGAGGACCGGGATTTATTGTCACATCCACTCCCTATGATTCCTCTTTATTATTTTCACTTACGATGTTTTAAGATTGAGAAGTTAGCCAATCACAGACTTTCTCTGATGCTTCAGGTCCAACATCAGCAGATTCCTTCACTTGTCTCTACTTGCTTGGAATTAGGAGAGCGATTGACACACATGTCCAGACTAGTCAATGGAAGAAAGGCAATGACCATCCCTGTCCTCCCACAGTTCAGCAGGAAATATAAAACTCAGCCAGAGCAAAACATGTTAATGTTGCTATCAGTCAGCTTGGGCCACCATAATAAAGCATCACAGACTGGGTGGCTTCAACAACAGAAAATTATTTTCTCCCAGTCTGGAGTGCAGAATTGCAAGATCAAGGTGCCAGCAAGGATTGTGTCTGATGAGGGCTCTCTCACTGGGGTGCAGATTGTCACTTTCCCACTGTGTCCTCATACCGTGGAGAGAAAGAGCTCAATGCCTCACTTGCTCTTCCTCTTCTTGACTTTTGATAAACAACAATGTTTTATGTAAGTGTGTCACACATATAATATTTGGAACACACTCATACTAAGAATGTATTCATTCTTTAGGAGAACTTCAAATTTAACTGGGTGTGCTGTATTTTAGTCTCTAGATCTGGCAATCATAACTGTATGACAGTAAAAAGAATGTGAATAATAATAGAAGAACCATCAGTAAGAACACCCAGATTAAAGTCAGTGTATAATAATTTTGCTATAACTATATCCTGTTGTGATCAATTTAGCAATCTCTTGTTTTAAGGATAAGGAGCCTGGGCACATTATATTTACTTCTATCAACCACATAAGGGACATAATGAGCTCACAGAGTCTGGAAGGGGAAAATAGGAATTTCAATAGCTAGCTCTTAAATGGCCAAAGGATTGAAAGAATATGTCAAGAATGTGATGAAGAGCAAATGAAGTAACGTTGTTTGTAAATGTTAGGTGCAGATTTGTGACTTGATTGTGTGGATCACTAGCTACTACTTCGCATAAATTCTGAATCAGCTGTAGGAGTATGCTGGCCAGCAGCCCAAGTGAGACCAAAGGAAGAAAGGCATGCTCCTGCTTCATTCTGCATCTCCCTTTCCTGAGTATAAATTTAATACACATGCTATAGCAATTGAAAAGCAGTGAACACAGATACAGATACATAACATAGACAGTGATAACCTAAAAATCCAAGATAAGACATAAGAAGACACTCTCCTGGAGGACTGTGAGGGCCTTTCTGGAATTCATGGTTCTCAGAAGGAAACAGTGAAAGAGTTTGTTATCAACAAGAGATCAAAGAGGCCAGCCTTGTTCCCTGCCTGTGTAGTGTGGGTGATTCCCTGCAGCAAAGCAGTACACAGCTTGATAAGGAAGAGTGAAAAGAAAATAAATCTGAGAGATAAGTCTTATTTAAAAGGCATCTTTATGATTGGCATTATAAAGGAGAGACGGAGCTCATTAGCAAACGAACTGATAAAACCATTCACAGCATGCTTCAAAAAGAAGTGGTAATAATTATTGTCTCTCTAAGAAAGGGGGCAAAATATCCATACAGTGTCATTCACAAATCCCTTTACAGACATCACAGTACAAGCTGCAAAAAGTCCCACAGGTTTCTGATTTAATTAAGTGAAGAAGGCAAGAAAGATTTTTACAGTTCACACGCCTGGATCATAGAAGGTTCTACATGAAACATGATTTTTTTAAAAAGCCATTTTAGAGACCCCTAGAGTTTGCTGAACCCTCATTCAACAGCATAATTTTCCCTGTTTCTCCCAGGATATTGTACAATCGACTAAAAGGGTGCAGCATTTCTGCCGGCAAAAGGAAGTGGGCAGCTTTGATCAGAATTCACAATAATATTTCTCCCTTGTGTGATAAATGATTTACTGCTGAGGATAAATGGATATAATCTTTCATTATGTATGACATTCATCAGCAACAAGGAAGCTTTGGACTGAATGGAAAGTGATTTCATATTAAAAGCCTCATGCAACTCAGACTGAGATGAAAGTGAGGTCTTGCCTTGAAAAAAAAAAGTGGCTCAGGCTTGTAGATTTAAATGGATGCTCAGTCAAATATAATCGTTACTCTAAGTCTGAAAATCTGTTAGGAGGAAGCCAGGGAATTATGTGACTAGGTCAACCTCAATTTTGCATAAAAAGCCCCATTTCTTAACCACACTGTTCTATTTACTTAAATGTGTCATTAAGACCAACTCTGAGGACTGAGAATAGCCAGAGAACCAGGTAGGGAGGAGAGAGAGGAGGTGGGGTGGGATGGAAATGACTTAAATTTCCATTATCATAGAGAGTCAATGCACCATTTCCAAAGTAGATAAATCAAGAAAGAGAGACAGTATGTTATTTAGAGATATGAAGTTAACCACTAGGAAAATGCCAAATAAAGATGGTTTAATAAGCTTGCCTTTGTATGAAAGTTCAGGAGTGGGAGAGACGGTGCGGGGGGAGTCGTGGGAGGAGCAGAGAGAGGAACAAGCAGACTCCATGCTGAGCGTGGAGCTCCATGCAGGGCTTGATCTCAAGACCCTGAGATCATGATCTGAGCTGAAATCAAGAGTTAGACGCTTATCGGATTGAGCCACCCAGGCGCCCCAAAATGATTCCTGTTCTTGGTTTTACTGACTTTTTAGGACCCAGTTGTAATATTGCATCTTTATTTGATTTGCTTTTCTTTCTTTTCTTTCTTTCTTTCTTTCTTTCTTTCTTTCTTTCTTTCTTTCTTTCTTTCTTTCTTTCTTTCTTTCTCTCTCTCTCTCTCTTTCTTTTCTTTCTTTCTTTCTTTCTTTCTTTCTTTCTTTCTTTTTCTTTCTTTCTTCTTTCTTTCTTTCTTTCTTTCTTTCTTTCTTTCTTTCTTTCTTTCTTTCTTTTTCTCTTTCTTTCTTTCTTTCTTTCTTTCTTTCTTTCTTTCTTTCTTTCTTTCTTTCTTCTTTCTTCTTTTATTTTGGAGAGAAAGAGAGAGAAGAGAGTGCAAGCCAGGGGGAGAGGGGTAGAGGGAGAGAGAGAGAGAGAGCATCTCAAACAGGCCTGGATTTCACAACCCTGGTATCATGACCTGAGCTGAAATCAAGAGTCAGGCACTTAACCAACAGTGCCACCCAGGAGCCCCCGTTTGATTTTCAATAACAAGAATTTCCCAATACTGTAGTATATTTTAGAAGCAAAAAGATGTAACATGAAAGACAATGGGAAGAGATGAGAAGACAAGCCACAGACTGGGAGAAAATATTTGTAAAAGACACATCTGATAAAGGACGGTTATCCAAAATATACAGAGAACTCTTAATACCCAACAATAGAAAGCAAACAACCCAATTAAAAAATGAGCCAAAGGCCTTAAGAGACACCTCACCAAAGAAGATACCCATGGCAAATAAGCATATGAAAAGATGCTCCACATTATATATCATTAGGAAAATGCAAATTAAAACAACAATAAGATACCACTACATACATATTAGAATGGCCAAATCTAGAACACTGACAACATCAAATGCTAGAGGAGTGGTGGGGCAACAGGACCTCCCTTTCATTGGTATGAAGAATGCAACATGGTATTTCTGAAGACAGGTTAGCAGTTTCTTACAAAACTGGACATATTCTTATCATGTGACCCAACAATCATGCTTCTTGGTATTTACCAAAAGATATTGAAAACTCATGTATACAACAACCTGCACATAGACATTTATAGTGGCTTTATTCATAGTTGACAAAACTTGGAAGTAACCAAGATGTTCTTCAGTAGGTAAGGGGGTAAATAAACGGCGGTACCTCCACACAATGGAATAATATTCAGGGCTAAAAAGAAATGAGCAATCAAGGTATGAAAAGGCAAGGAGGAAACTCAAATACATATTACCAAGTGAAAGAACTCAGTCTGAAAAGGCTACATATTGTATGATTCTAACTATATGACACAATGAAAAAGGCAAAAACTACAGAGACTAAAAAAATCAGTGGTTGCCCAGGGCTTGTGGGGTGAGAGATGAATAGGCAGAGCACAGAGGAGTTTTAGGGCAGTGAAAATACCCTGCATGATAACATAATGATAGATGTATGCCATTAGACATTTGTCCAAACCCATAGAATGTACACCAAGAGTGAACCCAATATAAACTATGGACTCTCTGTGATTATGATGTGTCACTGTAGGTTCATCAGTTGTAACAAATGTACCACTCTGTTGGGGATGTTGTTAATGGCGTAGGCGATGCATGTGTAGGGACAAGGGGTACGCGCGAAATAACTGTGCCTTCCCCTCAATGTTACTGTGAATCTAAAGTTTCTCTTAAAAAGTAAAGTCTTAATAAATATATATATGTCAAATATAAATTTATTTAATAAACAATTAAATATCTAATAAAGTTAAATATTAAATTAAATAATTTAATAAAAATTAAATAAATTATTAAATAAATATATTTATTAACTATAGAAATATCCAAATTAAACTAGATGAGTAAGGATAGTTTTTGACCCACATCTAAATGTTTTCTGATACTATAGAATGGTGGAGTTAGAAGACATCATAAAGAGTCTGTTCTAACCACCTCATTTTCTGGAAGGCAATATTATAAAACAAAGATGGGGACTTGCCTAAAACATCAGAGGCCACAAGGGGTAGAACAAGAATTAGAGCCCATGGATTTTGTTCCTAAATCCAATGTTTCTTCTGCTTTTTAACATTTCCTCTTAAAAAGCAAAGATGTTCCTAAATCCGCATGCCAGACTTCTCAGTGTCTTTCCAGTTGAAAGCATATATTTTACTGAAGATCAGTCAGCACAATTCAACTGGCTAGAGTTCTGGTAACCAAGCAAGGTCAAAAAGAGGTGGCAATATCGATGTCACTAGCTTGGACAAGAATGGATAGTAAAACATATTCTAAAACAGAATGTCATATGGAAATCAGGAAAATCACACAAGAGCATGAGGAAAGATGGGTAATCTTAGAGAAGGCACATAAGGGAATATTCTTTCTAACAGTGATATGGGTAAGATTCTTGACCTGTAATTCAAACAAAGGAAAATACAACCTGGTACAAGTAAATTTACAAAAATTAAGTTAACATCCGTAGATGGTAAATTCAAAATAGAATTCTAAGGAACGTTACTTAGCTGGAGTGTTTGGCAAGCTAAAATGGCAACTCAGGTAAGCAGTGACTTGAAATGGATAAAACACGATGATGATTTTTGAAAAGCAAAAATAATAATAAATAAAAGTGCGAGAGAGATTCACTTAATTGAGTTACAGGTGACATATTTGATGTTCCTTTATGTGTTTCACATAGGAGTAAATCAACAAGAAAGTGCTATCAGAAAGTTCTTCTACATCTTGTAGTGTGACAGATGAAGAGAGATCTAACCTCCTCTATTCAGAGCACAGTGCTGAAATCTCTACACAGGTTAGCTGAAGTAATCCTCATGAAGCTGATAATAAGGAGATGTGGGTACCACTATTTTACAGATAAATAGATTGAAATTGAGAGAAATTAATTTCTGTGTCCCAGGGCACATGAAAAGCATGTGTTAGAAACTGGATTTGACATCAGTGTAAACTGACACTAGAGACTGTCTATTGCTTTATCCCATGTCGTTCTTGACCATTCAGATAGTATTATACATATTTTTAAGTGGCCCATTTCATTATTAACTATCTTCTGAGGAAGAGAGGGCCTATCATTGTATACTTATTATACAGATAAAGATAAAAGTGAAACTAAGAGTCTAATGACTTGCCCACAGTTATATAATGGCATAATTTAATTAATCTGAAAATTCACGCTTATTCAAAATTAAATATACTGAGAAAGAAAGAGGTGGTATATCTGGAAATGGAAATCTCTTTAAATATCCAAAATAAGGACATTTAATAGAAAATTGATGAAGCAAGTGAAGAAAACATGAGAAGATAAACAGAGAACAAAAAGGTAACACAGGGATGGGCAACAGCATGAAATCACTCTCACCCACAGGCTGATGGGACAAAGGGAGAAGTCTGAGTCAAGGAAACCAGGTTGAATCCATGAGGTCTATCATGCAGGAGCTGGAATCCTAAATGAACTGCTCTTGGAAAAAAAGCCAAGAAACAGAAAATAAAAAGCAAAGAGAGAAATTAGAAATAGAGGCCTGCCTTCGAATTCAGTGCCTTCATTGGCCACTCCACTCAGAAGCCATTCGTCAAGAGAGCCTGGGAAATGTAACTTCCTGAGACAGTGCACAGAATAGGAGAAGGGCCAGGGTATGGATTTAGGAGCAAACATGTGACTGATCAGCAGGGTTGGTCATATACGCTATACACTCTATACAGCACATAATAAGCTATTTATCTACATACCTGTATCTACATAACATGAGCACCCATGCACATTATTACCATACCAGCAGCAGAAATCCCTTTCCCCGATCTTTCTAGGTAACAGAGATCTCACTAAACGTATAAAAGACATCATAGTAGGCCTCTGCATTGGTCCTCCTTAGGAGTCTGCACTACTCCTTCTAGAACTGGCACCCACCTCCACCACACTCACGCATGCACAGGCACCAACACTTACAGTCACACCCTGCTCACAGCTCCTTGGGGAAAGTGATTTATCCCTCTGGGCACTCATTTCCTCCTTTGCCAACAGGGCTAATTGCCCTGGCCTGGTGCACAAAAGAGAGCTGTGCCTATTAATTACTTAAAGCTCATAAACTCTTTTGAAGATGAAAAGCTCTAGTTTTCTTATTCTGTTCCTTGGCTTCAAATAAAAAAAGCTACATTATATAAAGGTTTCTGGGGGATTTATTACCAGACCTCCATCTGAAAAAAGTCACACCACAATTACAACTTTAATGACCTACTCTAAAACTTCCCAAGGCTACAACATAATTAGTCCATTTTATAATTAGTACTTTAAGAAAATCATTTGTCAGAAGTAAATAAGAAGTGACTGAAGCTCCTGGAAGTAATCTACATTATTTGATGTGGAAAAGGGAGGAGTTGCATTTATGAAGTGGCTACAATTTCCTAGATTTTGTGCTAGACTCTTTATATAATTACTGTGCCTATATATCCCACCCAGTATGGTTAGGTCAGGACTATTTTATTTGTGGTTTTAAAGGTGAAAAGAAGAGGTTTGGAATGATTAAGTAATTTGATCAAGTCATAAAGCTATAGTGAGGTCTGAAGTTGTGATTTGTGTCTAGGGCTTTTTGCCTATAACTCCTCATCGCTGAATATTTGAAAGCTTTTAAATTACTTTTCCTTTACCCAGAGCTGTCAACTCATATGTTAGAACCTTTAGTGTCAACAGTAACCTTTGTGTGAACAGGAGGTAGATATTGAACAGTCAAGGAGAAATAATCAGAATCAATAAGAGGACTGCCCTGTTTTTAGAATATAGAAACCATACCTAGAATAGAAGGTTTACTTGTCACCCTTTAATAGGGACAATGGAAATGAATATTTAGAGGAACATGTTGGTGAACCATAGAACTGGAGATCATCTCCTTTGAGGGAAAGAGAGTGTGGTGGTTTTCATCTCTAGATGACGGCTAGCTTGGGAACCTAGGTTTAGTCTTGTTCTGTGAGGCCCTGATATAGAGAAGGGCCTACAGGTGAGTGGGAGTGGAAGGGACTGAGATAGCGGCTCAACATACAGAAAGACCTGTTTACAGATCAGACAGAAGTGGAATGTTACCACAGAGGCCTGAGAACCACTTGGTTGAAAAATTCATTATTCCTGTATTAGTCAAGATCCATTCTGTTTGTGGAGATTACGTGAAAGTTTTCTCTCTCTCTCTTTTTTTTTAAGATTTTATTTATTTATTTGACAGAGAGAGTACAAGCAGGGGGAGGAGCAAGGGGAGAGGAGAAGCAGGCTCCCCACTGAGCAGGGAGCCCAATGCAGGACTCGATCCCAGGACCCTGGGATCATGACCTGAGCTGAAGGCAGATGCTTAACCAACTGAGCCACCCAGATGCCCTGTGAAAGCTTTCTCTTATGCATGATTCAGTGTCTTTCTACAAATGAAGGATACTGGATGAGAACATTAAAGAAGCAGATAATGCCAAAAAATCTGCTTAGAGAGTATTCCGTCTTTAAAAGTCATGCTCACTGTTTGGTAGGAGAAGTTATTTACTTAATACAAGCTTATGGTCTAGGACCAACCCTTAAATGGACCAAAAAGTTTGTAGATATAAAACCTACTTATAGTTTCATACACCTATACATGTTTTAGGTATTTATTTTCTTTATTTTGATTAGGATTTGGTCTTAAATTTAGCCCACATAAACCAATGAAAGAACTAGTAAAACACTAGTTGTAATTTAAAAATGTATGATTTCATAGTAATAAATGCATTTTTATTGATTAAACAGAAACCACTTTCCTCAATAAAAATGGTTTTTAAAACTACTTGTTTTAATATTTGATAATTTTGAGCATCTATATTCTGGTGATCAAAGCTTTTGAATTTCCTATTATAGGATAAGTTATTTCAGGGTCTAGTCCACCAGTTGTTCTCTATGGGACCCTTTAAATTATATATAAACACCTTTGTAATCAGTGGTAATCAGTTTCCACCCTAATTTTCTTTCCATGCTATTAGTAGATATAGATGTATCTATATGTAGAATAGATATAGAGTTGTACACTTGGAATGGGCATACAGTGTGGGAGTCTCTAGGGCTTATGATTTCTTCCTAATGGCTTTCGTCAATAATTATGTGCCTGTGATGAAATGAATCAGAGCCTCGTTTTTGTTTGGACAAAGAAAAGTTAAAATTATCAGACATCACTGAATCTCACTTCAATTTTAGTTATAATCAGGAGAACACTTTGAGTCCAATCATTGAGAATTGTGTGTGTTCTGAGTCTCAGTACCAGTGCTATTGTGAAGAAAGCTATAAGTGATCTCTCTCTCTCTCAACCTCTCTCTCTCTGAGGTTCACATCTGCCTTAACAGATTGTAATTCTGAGATATATGGAGGTGTGTGTGTTGTTTGGGTTTGGGTACAAACAATTTCATGTGAGAGCAGTATGTCTCTATATAACGTGTGTATTTTTAAATATTTATTTTTCCCACAGTGGTGTGGAGGTTGGGTGGGAGAGGTCTGAGACCGGAGGCAGGGAACCCAGCTTGCGATGCCTGTGGTGGTCCCCACAGAACATAAGACTGTGGTTTCCCAGTTCCCCATCCACACTGGAAGCCAGAGACAAGCAGATCCCCTGCTAGCTCTTTTTTTTTTTTGAAGCTGTATTTTACATGTTACTTTATGTCTGTGATCTACATTTATGATAAGATAATATTTCTTCTTGGAACACATACAGACTTAATACTACCTCCATTTAAAAATCTACCTTAATGCACATAACAATAAAAAAATTTAAAAATAAACAAATAAATAAATAAATAAATAAATAAATAAATAAAAATCTACCTTAATGCTACATATCTAAAATATTCTCTGTCTGAAGTCCTCCTGCAGTTGTTTTCTATATCATTATTCTGCCAATTAATCAGATTCTTGTATCAGTTCTACAGAATTTAATTCATATCAAAACAATCTCAAATTCACTTATGCTTACATCATTACCTTCCAATGACACTGTCTCCTTCATTCAAAGATTTGACATATTCTTTAAAAATTAATAATAATAGTAGTAACAATGTTAACTGAACATTCGGAATGGCAATAGCAATAAGACAGACACTTTATATATATTATCTTTAACCCTCTGCCCTGTGGCATTCCCATTTTGATTTCCACTTATTTTTTTAAAGATTTATTTATTTATGTTTTGAGAGAGAGAGCACGCACATGTGCGCACACACACGGGAGTGGGGGGAGGGGCAGAGGGCGAGAAGTTTCAAGAAGACTCCCCGCTGAGCGCAGAGTGGGGTCCGGGCTTGATCTCAGGACCCATGAGATTATGACCTGAGCTGAAACTAAGAGTCAGAGGCTTGACTAACTGAGCCACCCAGGCACCTCTTGATTTCCATTTATTTGTTGAAGAAACCAAGGCTCAAATGTTTATATATGTATATGGAAATAGCAGCTAGAAAGAGCAAAAATAAATGCACCACTGTGGAAGTTAAGTGACACATTTTCTGTCACTATAACACTCAAGCAGAGGTGGGATGACAACTTGTCTGGGGTACCATCGAAAAGAGTCAAGATTCACACCCAGGTCTTTTAAACTCCTACATCTGTCTTCTTTTTCCTGAACCCTACTCAAAAATTTCAGTTTCACTACATAAAAGCTAAACAGTGGTAATGATGATGGGGAGTTACAGAAGAGCTTCTCCAGTTTATATAGTATTCAGAAGATAAAAGTTGAACACTTGCAACGAAAATCTTATTTTTGGTTTTAATGTTTAAGAATACATAGTCAGGAATACTATAAAACAGAGTTAACAGATGTTACTAATCAAGAGATGTGGACTTTCCTCTATGTCATGTCAGTTAACCACTGATTTGACTGGTAGGGAAAAGAATCATTTAAATATATCTGCATTAGTAATATAAATAAGAACTGTATGCAGTGCTGATTAAAAACTCTTTTCTGATATGCCACGATGTTCTTCCTGTTAGACAGTTAGCAATAGACATCAATCCCTGTGTACACTTGGCAATTTTCTTACCTTGTGTGAAAACCTGATTTTTTTAAATTAGGGCATGATCCATTCCACAGGCAGGGAGAATTAAAGGTAATCATAGTTAAACTGAAAAGGGTAAGGCGTGTTTTATATAAGATCAATAGTTTATGTAAATCAGAAAAAAAAATCAGATTTGGCTTTTTAGGAATAATAAAAATAAATGCAAAGAAAAGTAGGCAAGAAGCATGAGATATGGTTACTTCCACACTATGCCTTTCTTTGTCCCTGAAACAGAGCTAGTTCTGCAACTGCTCACAGCAGCCATCTTAGTGTGGGAAGGAATGTTCACTTTGTGAGAGGAGCATTCCAGTCTCATTTTCAGGAGAAACACATGAGATGAAATGACTCCTGTTTTCCAGAGGCAAATATCAAGAGGCAGAATAATAAACAAATCTAATCCATGGCAAACCTGAGTGTTGCCATATTCATATTTTGAGCCACAGGTTTAACACTAGCCAGTCTTAAAATATAATTTATTTTTTCACAAGGAAGTCCACAGTGGTCCCTAATCTTTTAACAGTCCTTTATAAAAAACACCATGCCCCTAGTATGGACTCGACAAATTCTCTGCATTAATATTCTTTATGATTCCTTCATCACTCTTCACACCCAGGGCAGTGGGAGGAGAGTTTGGTTTCTTTACACGAGGTTCTTCATGTGAGAAAAATAGTCAGGGTGTCACCTCCTTGAAAACTCCAACATCCTTTCAGTTGCTAAGGCAAAAACCTTTGGCAGTATCCATGACTCCTCTCCTTCTACCACACTCCTTATCCAATGGCAAGAAATATGTTAGGCTCCCCCTGGAACTATATGTACATCCTATCACTTCTCCCCACCAACAGGACCACAACTCTTCCTTGGATTACTGATGTAGCCCTTCACCTGGTCTCTATATTTTTGTCCTGGCACCCTTATGTTTACTTTCAACACAAAGGTCAGATAATCCTTTTAAAACATAAGTCACATCATGTGATAAGAAGTCACATTATCCTCAGTGCAATTCCCTAAGTCATGAAAATGAAAGAGAGAGTCCTTTTAACGACCAACAAGGTCCTCCTGTCCTCCGGTCACCCCTCTACCATGTCTTTTATGACTCTTCCAGACCATGCCACTCTAGCCACAATAGCCTCTTTGAAGTTTGTCAAGAATATCAAGAACACTCTTGTGTTCCCTCTACCTGAGATGCTCTTCCAGGCATCTTTGTGGCAAACTCCATCATGTCCTCAAGACTTGGCACAGAGGGCACCTTCTTAGTGAGCCCTCATTGACCACTGGAACCTGCCTCTCATCCGTAACCCTCAGCCTCTCTACTTCCTCTATGTTTGTTCCCAAAGTGTGCTCTTCAAACCAGCAGCACAGCACCTCCTGAAAAGTTGTTCTGCAATAGAAATGATCCGCATCCAGCCCACACTTGAATCAGAAACTCTGGGAGTAGAGGACAGCAATCTGTGTTTTTATAAGCCCTAGAGGTGTTTCTGATCCACCCTAAGGTTTGAGATTTGCTGTCCTATAGTGACAATATAATAATATAGTTTCCAATATTACTTCATGGGAAAATATTAGAAGCTTTCCCTTTCAAGTCACATATAACAAGGATGCCTGAACTCAACACTTCAATTAGTTTCCCGGTGGTTTTGGCCAGCAAAAGAAAAATAGAAAAATAAATACGGTTTAATAAAATACACCAATTTTTCCAAGACATTATACTCTCTATTAAAGTATCAAACTCTTAAAATTAATAATGAATGTCATTAATCTTGCTTGGCAAAATACAACATATAAAATACTTGCTTTTCTATATCCCACTAACAAATATTTAGAAAAGGGATTTTTTTTAAAAAAAGAAATCCCTTTCAAAATGGCAACTAAAATTACGAACTACCATCAAATAAATCTAACCAATGGTGCATAAGATCCTTTTGGAGAAAATAATAAAACTACATGAAGGATCTAAAAAAATATTTATCTAAATAGAGAAATATGAAAGTATTTCATTTTCCTGAATGGATAAGCCAACATCATCAAATGGCAATTCTTCCAAATTTATATACAAGTTAAATGCAATTTCCCCATATGAATGTGCGTGCATGTGTATGTCATGTATGTAAGATGCAAAAAATTAGCATATAAAGTGTGAAAGTAGTAAGTTAGTTGATGGATAGATAGGTAAAACTTCGAAGACACACAAGGTGAAGGAGATTTGCTTTACAAGATACAAAGACTGGTTATGAAGACAGTGTGAAATTGGATCACGTGATAAATAGATGAGTGGTTCATGGAACATTTGAAGTCAGAGAGGAGAGGAAAATCCATACACGAAGGGCTGTAGAGCCACTGATTATACCTATGGAACACATTAAATTATGGGCTCACTACAAACACATGAAGATATATCCAGAGGTATTACATTTTTAAATATGAAAAACAGATCTTAAAATGTTTATAAGAAAATACAGCAGCAAGATATCTTTATGAACTTGGGCTAGGGAATAATTTATTTACTAAGACACACAAGAAAAAAAACCATCAAAATTAAAAACAAATCAGGGACATCTGGGTAGTGCAGTTGGTTCAGCGTCTGACTCCTGGTTTCAGCTCAGGGTCGTGCGATTGGGCCAAGCCCAGCTCTGAACTCAGCGTTGAGTCTGCCTGATACTCTCTCTCCCTCTCCTTCTGTCCCTCCTGCATTCTTATTCTCTAATAATTGAAGAAACGAAAATTAAAATGAGATGGCATTATATACCTAACATAGGTACAAAAATAAATTTTAAACCCTGGAAAATTATGGGGAATAGTGCATAAACCGGTGTCCTAATTTTGGAGAACAATATAAAACAGTATTAAATGCACATGTTTTCTATGACCCCACAGCTCCATTTCTTATCTTGTTATATGCCCACAAAGGAACTCTCACACTTGTGCAGAAGTTATGTGCAAGAATGTTAATTTATTTGAATTGTGAAAATGAGAAGCAGCCAAAACAGCCATAAAATGGATATGTGTAAACAAAGATAGATGGTTCAAAATATAATGGAATATAAACCTATAGTAAAAGTGAACAGACTATACTTCTAGGTCAAGATGCACAAAATTCTTGCTTCAGAGATCCATGTGCTTGAAACTACTATTCATAGCGGTTAAAATATAAAAAGAAAAATCTAGAAGCAGCTTCTAATCTGAAGACCAGACAAGAACAGAAATGCAAAATGTGAGTGGTTCTGCAACTATGGACTTGCCAGGCTCAGGAATTAAGTGCAGGCACTGGATCTTCAGCTCCTTCCAGAAAAGAAGGCTAAAAGTGATCTCATGGAACAAAAGAACAGAGTCAGTATCCCTGTTTGAGAGCAGGAGGGCCAGAGCATGTGGCTCACCCCCTCCAAAGAAGAGTAGCTTAAAACACTGCTGCTGAGAAAAATAAATGGCTGGGATGATAACTCTAGGGCAGTGCTAACTGCACAACTCTCTGCAATGATGGAAAAGAGCCATCCCCTAAGGTACCCAGTAGACACAAATGGCTAGTGTGGTTGGGAAACTGCATTTTAAATTTTATGTAATTTAGTTGATTGGAAATTAAATTTCAACCGTCACAAGTGGCAAATGGCTACCGGATTGGCCCGAACCTCTCTAAGTAATCGAAAAGCCGACGGGGAAGACAGGATGTGAACATGGAGCCAACGAGCTGATCACAGACTTCTGCTGGTTCAGGGACTGAGTCTGCCTATCTCCAGTATCACAGCCTTGTAAAACCTGGTTCTGGATTGCCTGAGTCCAGAGCGTCTGAGAGACAACCGCCAACACCAATAAGGAGATAAACTGGCATCAAGAAAAATAAGCAGGGACTAAAAGTAAATATTGAGAACAAATGAAGAAACTGAATCCTTGAAAAGACAGTCAATGATTCACTCCAGAGAAAATGAATTTTATGGAACCATTCAACAAGTGTTTTAAAAGATGTTTAAAATCCTCAATGGGAGGGGCGCCTGGGTGGCTCAGTTGGTTAAGCGACTGCCTTCGGCTCAGGTCATGATCCTGGAGTCCCGGGATCGAGTCCCGCATTGGGCTCCCTGCTCAGCAGGGAGTCTGCTTCTCCCTCTGACCCTCTCCCCTCTCGTGCTCTCTATCTCTCATTCTCTCTCTCTCAAATAAATAAAAAAAAAAAATCTTTAAAAAAATAAAATCCTCAATGGGATAAATCAAATATTAAAGTAAAAAGTAAAATAGCATAAAAGAAAAGCAACTCCCCCAAAAGAAACCTCCTGTTGTCTTATGAAAAAGAACCAACTAGAAATCATGGGAAAATATAAATTAGAAAGTACATTAGATGGGATAAACATAATGATACAATGAAAAAACAAATTAGTGAATTTAAAGATGGTCCTAGAAACCCATCCAGAAAGAAACCCAGAGGGACAAAGGAATAAATCCTAAAAAAATAAATAAATAAATAAATAAATAACATGTAGGGCAGCTAGAGAGGCTGTAGCAGATGCTTCAGAATCATTCCAGAGAAAAAGAATAGAAGAAAAGAAAAGCAAAATTTGAAAAAAATAATAACTAAGGATTATCAAGATTGAAAAAAGATAGTTCTCCAAGCAACACTGAAAGTACCCAAATTAGTAACTTCTAAAATAAAATCAACCAAACCACAGCGAGATACCTTATAGTAAAATTGAAGAACATCAGGTTAAGGAGAAAAATCTTAAAACCAGGCAGAGGTTGCATTAAGAAACAAATTCATGGAGTGTAAAATTCTGAATTTATCAGAATGGCTACTTTGAGAAGGGAATGAAATGAAAGGGAATTTTTCAAAAAATTCTCCAGCGTTTCTGTTGTCTTATTTCTCTCTCTAAATAATCGAAATCTTAGTCCAATTTTTGCTAAGTTTATCTCTTCTATCAAATTTATCAAAAACAGAAGGGATCCAGGAGATGAAGCATTTTTGTATATGTGAGTGTCAAGTAATGAGTACTGAGAATGGTAGGTTTAAAATTTGGAGGAAACTCTAAAAAATATTTTTATTTCATAAAGAGAACATGCAGTTAATATGTGAACAATTACATGATGAAACTGAGTGCTGAGTGCAAAGGTGTTCATTATGTTTTCTAAAGTAGGTTATATATATCTATATACACACATATATATATTTAACATTTCAAATTTATATCAAATTTATATTTTTGATTGGGTGTTTAGAATAAAATATTCAGATATAGATAAACCTGATATACTCATATCATATCTAAATGGTTAGATTTATAAAGCATGATGTATGGAAAAATATAAAGAAAGTCGGCTTGTATGCCTTGTATCAGCTGAGCACCAGCTCTGCACGTGGACAAAATGTAAATACTTCTCCAGGATGAAGACTCACAAGGAGGGGAAAGTGGTTTATGCAGTGAAGGAAGAAAATGTTCAAGGGGCTTTAGTTTTGTTTATAATGTTTTATTTCTTTAAAATACAAAAAAGTTCTGAAGCAAATATTATCAATATTAATAAAGAATTACTTCTTTCTGGAGACATAATCAAGAAGGGCATGGAAACATTATATAAAATGATTTAAAAACCAAAAACATTAACTGGACAATCATCTTAGAAATTTTCCAAATTTCACATGTCCCCCTGGAGATTTTAATATGTCATTTGGAGGGAGGCAAGCTTTCTGTTGTCTTAACTGTCTACTGGCAGTACTTAACATCACTACTCTAAGGAGGCACCATAGCTGAAAAGATTGTCTGGAATCCCTAAGATGCACCTACTTGTGGAATGCTGAGATCAATAGCTATAGACTGAGAAAGAAGAAAGAAAAAGAAAAAGAAAAGAAAAGAAAAGAAAAGAAAGAAAGAAAGAAAGAAAGAAAGAAAGAAAGAAAGAAAGAAAGAAAGAAAGAAAGAAAAAAAGAAAACGAGGAGAGTGAGTGGTTGTTCAGGGTTGAGGTGAAGACCTTGAGGACCAGGTACAGATTGTCCTTGTGACTCTATGTTCACATGTGGAACTCCAGAGAGTCCAAAATTCTAAATATGAACCTAGCCTTCCAGACTATTATCAAGGTAGGTGAATTAATATTTTATTTTTAGCTTGAATAATAACATTTAAGTATTTGAATATATGGTTGGCTTCTGTGGTTGCCCTGGGGTAGTCCCTAAAAAAACAAAACAAAGCAAAACAAAACCAGGAGCAAAACTAGACACAGGCTCCATATAAATGGTGGTTTGGATGCCAACTGGCAGCCTAATTTTAGGGAAGGTGAATTTCACAAGCAAGGGACCCTTCATGCAAATAACAAAATAAGAAATGCTTCAACCTGGGATGGATCAGTTGGATAGATTTTCTCACTGGATAGAGCTGACTTTTCTTTTATTCTCCTTTCAAGTAGATTGTAGAGCTTAAAGTTATCTCCAAGTCCACTTTGTTCTACCTCAGAGAACAAATCAACACTGTAGGCCCTCCACAGCAGCACTGATTAATTCCACCTAAGAGTAGAGTTGGGTAAGGTTTGAATCTTGGGAGAAAACACTTGTGGAGTTTATAACTTGGAACAGAGGAGGGAATGGAAGTGAAGGAAAATGAGGGTAATAAGCCAGTGGAACTAAATGTACCTGTTCGGTTACCTAATGGTGGGTCTTACACTTGAGCTTATATCAGAATCCCCTGAAGGACTTGTTAAAACAGACGGCTCGGCACTCCAGAGAGCCTCAGATCAAGACCCTTCCTACTCAAAGCAAAGTCTAAGAACCAGCAGCATCAACATTTTCTGGCATGAAAGGCAAACTCCTGGCCATCATCACCCCTCCTCTAATCAGACTCTGCATTTGAAGAAGTTCCCCAGGTGATTCAAGTACATGCAAAACTTCAGAAGCACTAGCCCAAAGGGCTTGTTATGTGTTTATTGATCATGACATTTAAATACCACAGAACCTGCCTCTCCCTTTCCTCTACTTTTCTTCTCTATGTCAATGATGGTTTCCTCCATTCTTGTTTTTCCAACAAACTAATTCAATATGCATTTGATTTTCAAAAGTTTCTGTTCAAAGACTGGCACCTCTACTTATTTATGATAGCACTAATGTCAATTTATTCTCATTTTGCATTATTTCTATCATTCAGTGACTTAGGTGGAATGGCACAAGATAGACGCATGTGCTCAACCTGCCTTCTGAATGTAATATTCTGAGCAAATGTTTTTATAAGGAAGATTTTAAGCAACTATATAGTTGAATTATGAGTTGAGTCAGGCCTCAAACACCAATACTTAAAAATTTTTGGATAAGTGATATTTTATGAATGAACAAGTTGTAAATACCACTGAAAATAATTATGAAGTAACATTTGCAAAATCTTGGAAGATGATGGAGCTGCCAGTAGACTGGAGGTGGTCAAATATTCTTACTTCAAAAAGATGAAAACAGACATGCATAAATAAAACCAGGAATGCCATATATTAAAACTTTAAAGATTTATTACAAAGTTCCCTCATGGATTAGAATAAGACAAGCCAATCTAATATAATTTTCTCCTTTGGTAGCATTAGTAGACTGGCAGACTAGAAGAAATGACATAGATAGAGTGCGTCTTGATTTTTAGCAGAGCATATGATGTCCTTGTGGGCAAGATAGAGGGATATGATACAGTCTGGATTTATAGATTTATAGTTAGTATAACCATCAACTGTCCCTCTAAAGTACTGACTAATATCGGGTTGGACAGAAGCCTGGAGCAGCACACTATAGCCTTAGACCTTGTACTTGTCCTTCACAACATTTATATTAGTGGTTGGAATAAAGACTGGATGATATGTGGGTTTTTTTTGGGGGGGGATGACATGAAAGCAATTTGAAAAAGAGCTAACATGATGGATACTTCTCAAAGTTCAAACATATTCTCAGAAGCTCAGAGTCTGAAAGAGAAGGATCAAAAGATAGAAGTTGAAATTTCATAAGGATATTTTTTACAATATGACATGAAATTAGAAAAACTCAATTCTGCAAAGGTAGGACAAAGGATTCTTTTGGGATAGAATTTTGTATGAATAAAGGCTTGGTGTTCATTTAGGGCACATTACATATAAATCATAGAAATTTGTAGTGGCGATGGTGGGCAGAAATGGTAGGATTTCCGTGTAGTTCCAGATGGGGTCTAACAAATTTCTTGCTGTTGGATACGGAGTGTGAGAGAAAGAGAGGAATCATGCATGCAGCCAAGGCTTTTTGCCTGAGCAACTGGAAGGATGTTGAAGTCATTCAAGGAGACAACACCCCTGGTTAGGAGTATTTCTCTGGAATGAGGAACCTCATACAAAGAAATCAAACTGCCCTCCCACTGCACTGGGTACGAGGAGTGCTAAGGGTATCTAAAAAAATATGAATGCAGAGAATTCATCAAGTTCATACTAGAGGCATGATTTTTTTTAGTAAGGGTTCTTCAAGGATTAGGATATTGGAATCCACAGGACAATCTGCTAAGTATTCATTAACTTTTATCAGATGAAATACATCATAGCTTGGCAACTGCAGGATGACCCTCTCAGCATATTTACGTATTTACACTGCACTGCTTCCTGTCCTATAGCTCATTTGCTCTTCCTCTCCCTCCTCACAGCCAGGATCAGCCTCACAGAGTAACTCAGGCTGTGATCATGGCCAGGAACCATGCTTCCCAAAAGGTCAGAACTCTGGGGTTCAAATTCTAGCTCCTCTATCACTAATCTTGTTTTGAGACTGACCAAGTTCCTGAGCCTCAGCTTACTAGGTCTAAAAATGACAAAAATGGCACATTCCTGGAGGCTGAAATATTACATGATAAAAGGAATGAGAACGTTCTGCAGGTAGCAGACGCTCAAAATGTGTAGGCAAATATGAATCTTGAGTTGTTTTCTGCCATAGTTTTCAAGCTTAATATCAGCAAATTGGGATGGGAACGAAGTGGAACTAAAGCTTGTTGTGAGCTATATGTTTTAAGGCATTTAGAATAGGGCACCTGGGTGGCTCAGATGGCTAGGCGTCAGCCTTCAGCTCAGGTCATGATCCCGGAGTCTGTGCATCAAGTCCCACAACGGGCTCCCTGCTCAGCGGGAAGTCTGCTTCTCCCTCTGCCCTTCACCGTGCTCGTGCTTCTCTCTCTCAAATAAATAAATAAAATCTTAAAAAAACACGGCATTTAGAATAATATAAGGTGCTGTGTAAATATAAACAAATAACATCAACACTGCTACTATTACTACCAAGAAATTCACATTGCTATATTTTCCTTATGTCTTTAGCATGCTTTTGAAAATTTTCATCAATCAATACACTTTACTGAAATGCCTTAAGAGCGTTCAATTGTGCTTATAACTGGTGCTCACTGCTTGATCATAAGGCTCTACCCATACATTCCTGAACTGATACTGATGCTCTTGATCTTTTAATTATTTCTGACCTATTAATATGTAGCCAGACTCTTGGGATCTCAATAGGGCTCAAGTAGAGCCATGTATTCTGATCAAGTTGGAGGCTGAAGTGAGACAGATTTGTGCTGTGCATTTTGGTTAAAGTTTAAGGTGAAGGAAAAAAAAATCCTGAATAGTTATGTCATGGTCATTAACTTCACTAGCTTGCAAAAGACTGATTATACCTACAGATATATAGAAACAACCTACTAAGGAAGAAACATTTAGTAAGTCACTAATAGTAGAAAAAAATTATTAAATGACTCATATTAGCCTTCTTTCTAGTGGCTAATAACTGTTTGTCCCAATGACTGAAATGTATCCAACTGTTACAACTGTTATTTCTTTTGTAGTTTATAAAATACTTTCACTTTTAATGTGTCATTTACGACGACATATTGTTTCTCCTATGCTGTCCTTGTGTATTTCATTTAATTTAGCTCCTTACACAATCTTCCATTTTTATTACTCTCATTTTTAAATAGGAAAATTGAGGCTCAGAAGGCAACTTGATCCAAGGCTCACCATTTTTGGACACAGACTGCTTTTTCATTAGAAGGACTGAAGATAATGTGTTCTTCAATGTCTGAGATCACTAATCCTACAATTGTGTCTCCAATCAAGTGATGATTTTTTTTTAAAAAAATTGCCAAACATTTCTTTATTTATTCTGCTGCACTCCCTCCAACCTTCCTAGACAGGTTAAAACTACCTTTCAGGATGCAGGATGTAGAAACAAAGAACACAGAAGATAATGTCAAAAGAAAGAACAAATGCTCGGCCCTGCATATGGCTTATAAAGAAATTTTTATGACAAAACAGATGGTTTATAAAAAAGAAATGGTTCTCAAGCCCAGCTGACATTATACTAATTAAATGATCAGAAGGCACCTACCCAAAGTGATCTGATTGTAATACCAACATTTATAAAACATCCTGCTTGCTTCCACTTCCCAACAGGTTCTGTCAAAACCTCACTGTGATTCTTTTCTTCAAGTTGAAATTCTTTATTCTTAAAATAAAAAGCTGTGCCCTCTCTCCACCTCAGACTATCTGAGACATCCTCCCCTCTGGGGAAAATGGAAGATCTTGGCTCATCAAAGTGATGCATTAATAATCTTGGCAATAGTTCAGTTTAGTATAGGTACTTTCCAAACTTCCACATCAAACTCTTTTCATATATCCAAGTCTCCCAGAGCGACAGGCATTATATGATTTTCAAGCTGGTTTTCTTGGGTAGAAAACTTCCAATATATTTCTCAGTCTAAGGTATAACCTAGATGAATCAATTTTCAGTGTGTGATCTAACTTGGGACTTTGATCAAAATGATTTTCACTTGCAATGTCTGTCAAGTGCTGAAAGCAGGTTCATATAAGCTGTAGCCAGCTGGGCCTCCACAGGTGAAATATCATATCCCTAATTGTACCTATCCTGCTGAATTTCTTCTTGACAATGGACAAAGCATGATGGAGTTATCCTGCTTTACCATGCATACCTTTCACCTCCTGTACTGTCCTTTTGTATTTGAATTGAGGAATGGAGCAAGCTATGTACTCCTAATATATTAGAAACCATGCCATGCAATTCAAATAGCACCACACACACACACACACACACACACACACACACACACAATCCATAAAAATATGAATAAATGTTTTAAAAATCAGCAAATATTCATTTGTATAGTATTGTGTGTTGGAGAAGAATAATACATGAACGGTGTCTTCTTATTGGGGCCATGAGGATTGGGGAGAAGGCACATATAAAGCATTAACTACAAAAGGATAAAATAAGTGAACAGAGAAACACCTTCAACTTCAGGGAGTCGGGCATCTACCCAGGAATATTAGGGATGGATGCAATTTCCTAAGCTAAGTATTAGAGGAAGGGCAGATTTTTGAAAACGGAATTGTGTAAGAGGTTATAAAGGAAGGACAATGTCTTAAATCTAGCTTGACAATGAAGTAAGGATGCGGCTCCAATTTGGGGCAAAGTGGAAGGGTAAAGATTCCTTTTTGGCTGAAACTAGATTGAGGAGAGCCTTGAAACAACCTGAGCAAGAAGAAGGTCTCCAGTTTTATAATTAATTCATTTCGTGATTGTACCTTCCTGACTGCTTCTCCTTCCTTCCTTCCTTCCTTCCTTCCTT
>NW_027397352.1:0-41463 GCF_003265705.2 Callorhinus ursinus | reverse complement strand
GACATATCAGATAAAGGGCTAGTATCCAAAATCTATAAAGAACTTATCAAACTCAACACCCAAAGAACAAATAATCCAATCAAGAAATGGGCAGAAGACATCAACAGACATTTTTCCAAAGAAGACATCCAAATGGCCAACAGACACATGAAAAATTGCTCAACATTGCTCGGCGTCAGGGAAATCCAAATCAAAACCTCAATGAGATACCACCTCACACCAGTCAGAATGGCAAAAATTTACAAATCAGGAAATGATAGATGTTGGCGGGGATGCGGGGAAAGGGGAACCCTCCTACACTGTTGGTGGGAATGCAAGCTGGTGCAACCCCTCTGGAAAACAGTATGGAGGTTCCTCAAACAGTTGAAGTTAGAGCTACCATATGATCCAGCAATTTAACTACTGGGTATTTACCCCAAAGATACAAATGTAGGGATCCGAAGGGGTACGTGCACCCCGAGGTTTATAGCAGCAATGTCCACAATAGCCAAACTGTGGAAAGAGCCAAGATGTCCATCGACAGATGAATGGAGAAAGAAGAAGTGGTATATGTACACATTGGAATATTATGCAGCCATCAAAAGGAATGAGATCTTGCCATTTGCAACGACGTGGATGGAACTGGAGGGTGTTATGCTGAGGGAAATAATTCAATCAGAGAAAGACATGTATCATATGACCTCATTGATATGAGCAATTCTTAATCTCAGGAAACAAACTGAGGTTTGCTGGAGTGTTGGGGGCTGCGAGGGATGGGGTGGCTGGGTGATAGACATTGGGTAGGGTATGTGCTATGGTGAGTGCTGTGAATTGTGCAAGACTGTTGAATCACAGATCTGTACTTCTGAATGAAATAATGGAACATATGTTAAAAAAAAATAAGATAGCAGGAGGGGAAGAATGAAGTGGAGTAAGTCGGACGGGGAGATGAACCACGAGAGACAATGGACTCTGAAAGACAAACTGACGGTTCTAGAGGGGAGGCGGGTGGGGGGATGTGTTAGTCTGGTTATGGGTATTAAAGAAGGCACAGTCTGCGTGGAGCACTGGGTATTATGCACAAACAATGAATCATGGAACACTACATCAAGAACTAATGATGTAATGTATGGTGATTAACATAACAATAAAAAATTTAAAAAAAAAAGCATCCTAGTACAATAGTGTTTGGAAAACTTCCCTTAGCCAATGGGGGGTGGGGGATGGGGATGTTCCCAGATCTGTCTCAGGCTACTGTTTAACATGTTGAAGTAAAAGCAAATCTTCACATCCCTTTGCTAGAGAGGTTACAGGTAAAATGTGTTTTTGCTCATTGTTTGTTTTATACTGTATGATTTTGTTTTGTTTCCCAATTTAGTTCTTGCTTTCTTATTAATGCCTCTTGATCAAGACCTGCAGTAATTAACGTACCCTTTGGATCTGTTTTAATTTTAATTAAACAATCCTCCAACTCTAAATAAATAAATAAATAACAATTCCACACATATGGTGCTATGAGGATTAAATTAGTGAATATGTATAAAGTAATTAAAATGGTGCCTAGCACAGTAAATACTGTTTAAGTATAAGCTGTCATTGCTTAGTCACTCTTGCTCAAAGGTATGAGTATCTGTGAAACTACTCATCTCATACTTTACCTGGTAACTAGTACTATAGACCCCCTCATACACATGTATACCTCTAGACCTTGATGGGTTCCTGTCATATTTCTTTTATATCCATTGTTGGCACTTAGTCCAGTGAGGGCAAAAAGGCCAAGGTTCTATACTGCTTTCATTTTTGTATGCCTTCTTTTAATTCTTCCTAAATTTATATTGATATTTTTCAGGAGTTTGACTAGTCTTTTTCTCTCTTCTGGAACAAGGGATGGAAAAAGTTCTATTTCATTGTGCCTATGTGACATTCTAAATGATCTCATTCCCAGAGCAAGGATAATTTAGTCTCACAGTATAGAGGGCCATTGCACTGAGTGGTGCTCTGTCTCTATGAGAAGGAAGCCTCCATCCTATAGCCTTGGAGGGATGAGTGTCAACAGTGATACAGTATGGTGTGCAAAATGAAGCATCCATTCATACTCATATTAATGGAAATTTTGGCTCCACAGTTCTCTGCCCCATGCTAAAGCAATGTTCTCAATCGGTCAATTATTTGGGTTTATGAGCTCTTCCCATCTTCTTCCACAACAGATGCTACAGAATTTTCATTCTCCCAGATTTTTAAATAACTGGCAAAGTCCTGGAGTGAAGAAAGAGGTAAGAGATATATATACTGGAATTGTAAACAGTAGGAAGGAACTAATTGACTTAGATCAGTAATAATACTTAAGAGGGAACTACCTGTGTGAATACCTACCCGGGTCATGTATGAGTTAGAGGGGGAGAAATTACTAAGAATTAATCTTTTAATTTCTGTAATCCTAAATGTTACTAATTTAAATATGAGTTATTGACTCCTATTAATTGTACATTGAGGTGGGGGACCACAGAAAACATCAAGTGAATCTGATTCTTGGTAGGTCTGGCAAAGATATTGGGAGTGTGTTCACCTTAGGAACATAGCATGTGAATACTCTTTGTGACTTTTTTTCAGTTATGTGTATTTCTTCTATTGCATAAAATATATAGTACATTTTCAGTCGACTGATGGGCCAGATGTTTATTTTGATTATCATAATAGACATGATATGATCAGGTTTCTTTTTTCTTTTATCCAACTCTTAATGGACCAATACCTATAAACCCTCCCCCTCCCTGCTATTCTGTGAGATATAACATGGTACAATCTGTCAGAAAACAAGTCCGGAATTTCCTGAGCATCTATATACTCACTCCTTTTTTCTGGATGTGCTACATGAGTCATCCTTTGACTAGAAAAGCAAAATTAAGGTAGCATTTGAGTGATTAAAAGTATAGGAAAAAAAATTAGGTTTTTACCAAAAGGACCAATTCTCATATTAGTTTCTCTCTCTACATATAATATATATGAAAATATAATATATACAAATAGATAATATATATGAATAGATAATATATACAAATATATACATATATATGAATATATTTAATATATGTGGATATATTTAATATGGATTTAATGAATATATATTCATTCTAGATCATATGTATTATATGTATATAATTTTTTTAACCTACGATGACTCTCATTCTAGCTCTAAACCTCAGATTCCTCATCTATGGAATGTAGTACTTGGACTAATTTATTACTCATCATCTTCTAGCTCTCTAAATTCTATGGTTCTATGCATCATGGTGAAGTATTAATTTTTTCAGCAGCCAAGAAACGAAGTTCTATCTGGCTCAGTACATTGTGAGAAAGCTGTCGATGCTTTACTTCCTTTCCCACTCTACATGGTATATGTAAATATTTCATGAAAGCCGCCAATTGCTGAAGAGGCAGTTTATCCTGATAATTCATTAGTAATATTTGCCCAGTGTGATAAAACTCAGTGTTCCATACTGTTCAAACAAGGACTATTTTGTATTTTATTTTGACATGGCTTTATGGGGATAGAATAACATTTTTGTTCAACAAATCTATAGGAAGATGCAAGGGCTCATTGTTTGGGGCTCAGTATAATCCTGGCTGGCAGTTTCCTTTATATGGCAGTGTATTAACTTAGCATATTAATGTACAGTTCGTAGACTTTACCTCTCTCTTTTCATTTTATTTATACTCTTGAATGTCTACTCCAGATTATAATTATGTCCCTAAATCTCAGGATCATAATGCACACCAATTTCCCTTACTATAAATCAAATCTACAAAAGCCAGTTTTGTTTAAGGAGGGCTTTTGCAGGTTGGAGAAGACCTTCCTGAGAGTATTTAGACAGCACAATATGGGATGATGGGTAATGGTTGGTTCCGAAAGGTTTCTGATTTTTTTTCTGCTGTGACTTATTTGGTTGCCATAACACCCTATAATAATCATCTCTATAAATGAGGGAGGGAGAGAGGGAGAGAATAAAGGGAATGAGAGAGGGGGGAGTAGAAGGGGGAGGACGACGAGAACGAGAAGGCTTATTATTTTCTCAAGAATTCCTTGTAAATGAGTGGACTGGAAGATAGCTTAACTGAAACTCCGGAGGGATTCCAGAATCCTTTGACAGAGTTTTGCACCATTCCAGAGAAAACAAAACAAAAAGACTAGATTGATGAAGAAGCTGCAGTTCAATCGAGTATGTGGTCAGCATGCACATTCACAGATCTTTCCTTAATGGAGGTTTTATTTATTCATCCCGTAAATGCATATTATGGGACAAAGTAGCTGTTCTCCTTGTTCGATTTTTAAGATTGTCAGCTGTGGTGCATTTGGGAAACATGCAGCCCTAAAACCAGCAAGCAGATCAGTGCTAGATGATTTTCTTACCCAGTGAGTTCATGTTTCATGGTACTTTTTGTGGCTATCCAAAATGGCTGGAGAGCTGATAGTATTAATAACATGTATTTATTTATTTAACAAATATTTACTGAACACCTCCTACATACTTGGCACTGTCAGGGAATAAAGTTATCCCTAACTTGACAATCACAGTGTCAATGGATGTGATGGCAAATTTTATGTCAACTTGCTTGGGACATGGGGTGCCCAGATATTTGGTTAAACATCATTCTTTTTGTTTGTTTGTTTCACAAATGCATGCCTCCCAATTTAGGAGAGCATGGGCATTTTATCTTTATTTTTTTTCCTTTACATTTTTATTGTTATGTTAATCACCATACATTACATCATTAGTTTTTGATGTAGTGTTCCATGATTCATTGTTTGTGCATAACACCCAGTGCTCCACGCAGAAGGTGCCCTCTTTAATACCCATCACCAGGCTAACCCATCCCCCCATCCCCCTCCCTCTAGAACCCTCAGTTTGTATTTCAGAGTCCATCGTCTCTCATGGTTCGTGGTTAAACATCATTCCAAGTGTGTCGGTGAGGGTGTTTAAATTACACATTTAAATGAGTAGATTGAGTAAAGCAGATTGCCTTCCCCAATATGGGTAGGTCTCCTCCAGTCAGTTGGAGGCCTGAATAGAACAAAAGGCTGAGTAAGAAAGAATCCTCTCTTTTCATCTGGTTGTCTTCAAACTGAGACATTGGTTTTCTTCTTGCACTCACTCAGACTGGTACATACACCATTGGCGCTCCTAATTCTCAGGCCATCAGTCTTGGACAAGAACTCCAGGTTGCAGACCACAGGTTGTGGGTCTTCTCGGCTTCCATAATTAGTTGAACCAGTTCCTTATAATATCTATCTATCTATCTATCTATCTATCTATCTATCTATCTATCTACCTATCTGTCAATAATCTATCTATCCTATTTGCTCTGTTCCTCTAGAGAACCCTGACTAATACAATAGAGAAGTACAGATATACACAATCCTAGCCCTATATCAATCATTATTTGAGTCATGTGATAACAGATATAAACAGAGTGCCTTGGGAGCCCATAAATGGAAGTGAATGCTTTATCTGAGGGGTCCACAGGGAAGGATTCATAGAGGAGGTGACATTGAGAAGGCTCTTTTTTTTTTTTTTTAAATTTTCTAGGTAGAGGTAGGATATTATGTTCCAGGTACAAATATATGAGTCATCCATTTTATCCATTTCTTCAAGGAATGATGAGAGGTTCAGAATGGTTAGATTTTACACTGTATAAGGAAATATCAGAAAGATGTATGGGGCATTTGCAAAGTGAAAGTCCCATATTGTACTCCACAAGGAATGCACAGCATGCTTGAATCTAGTCAAACCAGACCTATGTTTTTGGAAACTGAGTATCATTGCCTGGTTGCCTAATTTACCTGTAATGAATAACCCTGTTACAAGGTTCCTAAGAATTCTATCTTCTGTAAAATATTCCCCAACTTTCCCTCCTCAAACTATCACTTTTTTTACCTGGATAACTGTAAGCATCTTCTGTCTCTGCCAATACCTTGATTTCAGCCTTGAGACACCCTAATGAGAGGACCTAGTTGAGCACTTCTGGACTTCTGACCAACAGAAACTATGAAAGAATAAAATCGTATAGTTTTAGCCTGCTGAGTTTGTTACAACAGCAATAGAGAATTAATCCACAACTCTCTGGTTTTATGTAAGAATGTTTGTGTTTTAAAAAAAATAATGTAATTCTCAATAGGAACATACTAGGGAGTAGAGCAAAAGCCTAGGCCAATGGTAACAGTATTTTGGATTATTATAGTGGCAGTAGAGAAATAGAAAATTGTCTGGATTTAAACATTGGGAAGTAAGAGCTTCCAAGCTGGTGGTAGATCATATATTCTAGGAGAGGAAAAGTAATATGTCCACAATTAGTTTTTGGTGTCAGGCTTGAGCAACTGGTAAATGCTGTTTTCAGCCAAGGAGAGGGGTACCCTCTAGGGAGCACAGGCTGAGTAGGAAAGATTTTCAGCATTCAACTAACTAACTGACTATATATATATATATATATATATATAGAGAGAGAGAGAGAGAGAGAGAGAGAGAGAGAGAGAGACATATAAAGCTATACACACACACATATATATAATTTCTTGAAAGAAATACTGTGCTTGCGGGGAAAAAAATACCTGTTTAACTTTGCAAATATACCTCTCCTGAACTATTCACCCACTGTTCTTTATTTTGAGCTACAAAAATGTTCCAATGCCTTTTTTATATTTCAACCTCTGAAAATCACAAATTTGCCCTTGTTTCTCCACAAAAATTAACAAACTCTTTAAATTCATTAACTCAATCCAGAAGTACATATCTTCAGACTAATTACTAGGAGAGATTAAGTATACTTTTTAAATATTCAGGGTGACATATTTATCTAGAGAAATACTCACCAAGTGCATTTATCTGTGGGAAAAACAATGGGAATCAAGCCCCTGGAACTGCATATCAACCATGGTCCAATTTTCCAGTTTTCTGAGTTGAACAGTTTAGTGCCCCTCAAAACATGAGACTATTTCACTTGGTTTGGCATGGCTTGGTTTGGCTTATAACAATAATAATATAATATATTAATGACAACATATTGTTATAATATATAATATATTATATAACTAATATATAATTTTATTATATATAATTTAAAATGATATGCTATATTAATTATATCATAATATTATCTTTATTATACAATATTAATTATATATAAGACAGATGTTATATATTATATGTGAGATAGTTATATATATATATGAGATACCTATGTTATATTCAATGCTTTACTGGTCTCAGCAATTCTTTCCTTTACTCTTTCCATAGACTAGAGACCCTTGGAAACAGGAGAGTGTAAGGTTAAGGGAATGCTCACTGGTATTAGCTTTCATCTGAGTCCTGCATTGATTTGGTGGTTGTGTGATTTTGCGAAATGATCTTTCTATACTTCAGTTTATTCATACATATCATGGGATAAAATAATGACTAACTCAATGTATTCTTGCTTAGTTCTAAATGAGTTAATGCATGCAAACCCTTAGCACAGGGTTTATCACCTAGAAAGCATTCAGAAACATTCTTGTAGCTATCCTGGAGATTATCTGATCGAACCCATTTAACTGACAGATGAGGAAATTAAAATACAGATGGTGAAATCTTTATGCATACTCACATGCACTAAATCTAGGTTGCCTGAATCTTAACTGGGAACACTGAGATACTAGGCTGGTAATAGCTGCCCTGTTTGTGCTTCAAAGTAGCATGAATCAGAATCTCCTGGAGCTGAAATCCAGATTACTAGGCTCAACCCTCAGAGTTTCTGATTCAGTAAGGGTTCTAGCAAGTTCTTTGGATGAAGCTGCTGCTGCTGACTCAGGCATCACATTGTGAGAATTAGTGAAGATGAAGCAAAGAGACCAGTTGAGGCATATCTCAAAGTGTGCTCACATCAAGGATTTAAGGGGTAAGATAGGTCAGAACTTAATGACCTATGGGAGGTGGGAGAGAAAGATGAATGTTGAGATGGCTGTTTCGGACAGCTAGGAAAATGTTATTAATTTAGATTAGGGAAAGAGTAGAAGTAATGGTTTGGGAGGTGATTGTGGGCTTAATTTAAGATGGGCCAAATGGGGTGAGGTGCCTGTAGACTGAAGAAGAGGAAGAAGCACTAAGTAATCAGTTAAAAAAATTTTAATCTATAACTTTGGGAAAAGCACGGAGCTAAAGCCTATAGTTGTATATGTGTGTGATCACTGAAAGCGTGGAAGTGAAGGAAACTGTATACATGGAAAAAGAGGGGTCAGAATAAGAACATCACTGTTGAATAGGAGCACAGAGTAGATAAAATGAGAGACTAAGAAATGTTTGTCAAACACAGATTAGGGAAGAGCAGTAGGGTGAATGGCCAGACATGAATTTCATGAAGATGTTGGTCCCCATCAGCAGAAACTGCATCTTAGAATACAGGGAAGAAATTACCTCTATACGACTTAAGGGTTTCAGAAGATTCATGGGATGGAAGCCAGATAGTTGGTGATGTGTCCTACCCGTGCCTTTGCTAGGGAGCTACAGCAGCTTAATTTAAAAAAGAAATTAGATTATGACTAACTCTGGATTCACTCCAAAACTCCAGTCATATTCTCATTTGCCTACTGAATATCTCTCCTTGGATGTCTCACATTTAAAGACTTCTTGAGTCTTTCAGGTCCATGTTACTTAAAAATTGAAAAGGCCCACAGATAAACTGGTTATCTGAGCTCATTCTCAAGCTGACAGTGGCATAGAACATCCAAACCAGAAATCTGAAAACACATGTAGACTTTTTTCTATCACTATCAAACTCCAGTTCCTGTCTGCCTCCCTAACAATTATTATATCCACCTGCTTGATGCTACCAGCTTAGTCAGATTTAAGTATGGCTTGTATTTCTGCAATTGTCACTTACTATGTTACTCCGCCTCTAATTCCAGTCCCTTCCGATCTGTCCATCACAGAGCTGACAAGGTGATCTTTCTAAAAGGGGAATCTGCTCAGGCCACTGACCTTAGGTAAATGCAAAATGGTTTCACCTATCCTACAAGGTCTTCCTTTCGTCCTCAGCTTTAGTTTACATTACAATTCCTTTCACAATGTGAACTACTTATAGATGAAAATAGTTCCTATAACTACAATAAAAGCTGATATTTAGTTTCCACTGTGTCATAAACTCTGATAAATACTCTACATATATTATAATATTTAATCCTTAGCATATCCCACTATACCCCATTTCTGCCCCTCTAGGCCAGCAAACAAATTAACATTTCAGACACTATTCCTAAAGCCCAGGCCCAACTTAAATAGGGCCATCCAGGGTAGATAGCCAGGTCTTAGAATCTTAGACCCAGTTCTATTGTTGATTCGGAATTAATGGAAGGCACAATTTGGGAGGCTGGCTTTCATGCCTATCATCTCATATTCTTGGGTCAGGCTAAAAGGAAATATCATCTAAAAAGAGTATATCAGTTGGATGAGAACTGGAAGAGGATTTGCATTTTCAATTCTGTGAATAAATTTCAACAACTTTTGATAATATGCATTTTCATTGTAGATTAAGAAATAAACAGGACATTTAGGTGACTGCACAAATATATAAAGGTTAAATAGGAATCAGACAGAGCCATTTGTGTGTCTTTATAATTTATTTTTTATGGCTTTCAATATTTTTCTTATTGAGATAAAATCTAATTGTGAACTACATATATCTTATGAGTATAGTACAATGAGCTTTGGTCCATGTAATCCATATCCTAATATTGATTGCTATTACAATGCTTTGTCATAAATTTTGAAGTCAGGTAGTATAAATCTTTTGTTTTTCTTCTTCCAAGCCATTTTGTCTGATTTAGGTGATTTCTATTTCCATATGAATTTTAGAATCAGCTTGACAATCTCTACAAAAAAAAAAAAAAATCCTGCTGGGATTTTGATTCGTATTTTAATTAATTTAAAAACCAATTTAAGATAATTGACATCTTTATACTATTAGGACATCCAATCCATAAATATGGAGTACCTTCTTATTCAGTTAGGTTGTCTTTAATTTCTATCAGAAATGTTTTAGGGTGGAAGGGATGGGGTGGCTGGGTGATAGACACTGGGGAGGTATGTGCTATGGTGAGTGCTGTGAATTGTGTAAGACTGTTGAATCACAGACCTGTACCTCTGAAACTAATAATACATTATATGTTAAAAAAAAAAAAGAAGAAGTAGATAGCAGGAAGGGAAGAATGAAGGGGGGCATATCGGAGGGGGGAGATGAACCATGAGAGACTATGGACTCTGAGAAATAAACTGAGGGTTCTAGAGGGGAAGGCGGTGGGGGGATGGGTTAGCCTGGTGATGGGTATCAAAGAGGGCACGTACTGTATGGAGCACTGGGTGTTATACACAAACAATGAATCATGGAACACTACATCAAAAACTAATGATGTCATGTATGGTGATTAGCATACCATAATAAAAAACAAACAAAAAAGAATGTTTTATAGTTCTCAATGTAGAGTTCTTAAAAGTATTTTATTAAATTTATCCCTAAGTACTAAATGCTTTTGAATATTATAAATTCCTTGTTATAAATTGTTTGTTCCTAATATATGGAAATATAATTGATTTTTATATATAATTGGTTTTGTATATTGAGATCGTATCTTGTAGTATTGTTAAATACTATGATTTAATTTTAGTAGTCCCCCCACCTTGGGATTTTCTACCTACACTATCATATCATCTGCAAATAAAAACAATTTTACTTCTTCCTTCCAAACTGTAATTCCTTTAGTTTACTTTTCTTGCCTTATTGAACTAGCTGGAACTTGTGGCCCAAGGTTGCATAAAAGTGATACCAGTAGACATTTGTTTTCTTGTTATTCATCTTACAAGGACAGCTTGCTGTATTTTGCCTTAAGTATAGTGTTAGCTATAGGCTTTACATGCTCTGTTTCAGACTGAAGAAGTTTCAGTTCAGGAAACTGAGATATTTTGTTTTGAAAGCATGTTGAATTTTGTCAAATGCTTTTTCTACATCTTGTTAGATTATCATATGATTTTTTTTAACCTGTTAATGTAGATTACTACCCTGAATAACTTTCCAACATTAATTATATTCCTGGCTTAAACCCTATGTGATTATATATTTTGTACCCTTTTATGTATTGTGTAATTGGTTTTCTAATATTTTAAGTTTATTCTTCATCAATAGTAATGAGGGTGTTATGTCTATAATTTTTGTTTCCTGTAATGTCCTCATCTGTTTCCCTGGCTTAGAGTTGTCAAGTATGCTTCCTCCTCTATTTTTTGAAATAGAGTAAAGTGTAAGGTGAGCAGTATTTCCTTTAACACAATTCACTAGTGAAACTCTCTGGCCCTGGAGGTTTTACGTATTGGAATTTATTTTAATTACAAATTTAATTTCTTTAACAGATAAAGAGCATTCCTATTTCCTATTTCTAGATGTGTTGGTTTTGATAAGTTGTTTTAAAAAATTCTATCCATTTCTTGTAACTTTTTAAATTTATTAACAGAAAACTGTTCATGATATTCAACCATTATCTTTTTTATTCCTGAGTAATAGTAGTCTTTTATTTCTAACATTAGTATTTTATTTTTTTATCTCTTTCTTCATCTGTCTTGTTTGGAGGCTTAACAGGTTTGAGCTCTTTTCAAAGAAAGAACTTTTGGGGGGTGGAGTGAGGGGCACCTGGGTGGCTCAGTAGGTTAAACTAAGCATCCGACTCTTGGTTTTGGTTTTTTCTGTTAAATTCAACTTCTGAGCCTTCTAGGGACTGGTTTCTATAGTCTATTTTTTGTTGTTATTTTGATTGTGTATCACTTTTTCTGCATCTTTTTACATATTTCTAGCTCATTTATATATATCTAATGATATGTTTTATGCTAAATATTGAAATATGTTGTAGAATTGTATTGTTTTGTTTAAAGAGCATTATGTTATATTCTGGCGGACAGTTGTATCCCTGGCTGATTCTTTTGGCTGTCAAAGTCTATTTTTGTTTTTTGTCAGCATTGTGGAGGTCTCTTTTGGTTTTGTTCTTAGTCTTAAAGAATGGCCCATCTCTACGACATGTTTCCTATTTCCAAAGATTATGACCTATCTGGTATTGCAACTGAATGGCCAAGGCCCCTGAAGTCTCTCTGTTCTGGCTGGAGCACTGAGCTTTCAGCCTCATAGAAGCTCCTTTCTTCTGGGCTTAATGGAGGAGTATCACTCTGTTCATGCACAGCCCAGCAGCTTTCTGCTCTCCTAAATCCTGCCCCACAAATTCTGACTGCTTCAGCATCACAGAAATCTAATCTCTTCTACCTCCTCTACCTCCATTTAACAAAAGTGTCCCTCTACTTGGGCTTCTCCACTTTGCTCCACAGTAGGGGAAATACCCCTAATTAGAGAACAGGGCAAATTCCCGAATTTCTTTCAAGAATTATAGATACAGGCTTCCTGCTTTTTCAATGGATGGAAATAGTTGCCTCGTATGTTTTGTCCAGTTTTCCAGTGTGTATGGCAGAAGGGCAAGTTCAGTGCCAGTTACTGAGCATAGCATAGCTAGAGATTGAAGTCTCCCTCAAGCAGACGTAGTTGACTTCAAGTACATGGTTTTCGATTATATGTTCCAAGAACAGACATCTAAGCCTTCCTAGTACTTTAGGCTCTGAGACTCTGGGAGAGAATCTGTTTCCTTGCCTTGTCCAGCTTCTAGAGGCCACCTGCATTTATTGGCTTTGGCCCCTTCTTCCATCTCAAAACCAGCAGCGTAACATCTTCAAATCTACATCACATCACTCTGACTCTGCTTCTGCTTTCGCATCTCTTTCTATCTCTGACCCTTTGGCCTCTCTCTGATAGGACCTTTAGGATTATATTGGGCCCAGCTGGATAAACAAAATCATATCCTCATCTCAAGATCCTTAATCGCCTCTGAAAAGCCCTTTTTGCCATGTAAGTTAACATGTTCACAGGATTTGACACCATTATGACAGATGGAGATAAAATGAGGACCTTAACCAGGAATGTAAAGAGTCACATTCCTAAGACTGATTTGGCCTCTTTTGGTGATTATGAAGAAATTACACAAGGAGTTTCCTCTTTACTCGTTTGAATCTGTGAACAAATATTTCTTTTCTCTTTTCTTTCTTTCTTTCTTTTTCTTTCTTTCTCTTTCTTTCTTTCTTTCTTTCTTTCTATTATGAGAGAGAGAGAGAGAGAGGAAGCGCAGAGGGAGAGAGAATATTTAAGTAGGCTCCACACCCAGAGCAGAGCCTGATGTGGGGCTTGATCTCATGACCCTGATCTCATGACCTGAGCTGAAATCAGAAGTCTGATGCTTAACCGACTGAGCCACCCAGGCACCCCCTATTTTTTTTTAAGAGTTTTCTGTTTCTTTCTCATTCCTTTTAAAATAGTCCTAATCAGAGACTATAAACCTATAGATAATTAAGAGAAAAGAAAATAAAAATCTTCATATGTAAGTTCCCAGGCTCTGGGCAAAAATATATTAGCAATAAAACTCCCAAACTATCCAGATATTGAATGAGAGATTTTGATGATTTCTAGATGTTCAGATTTATAACTGTTCCACTGAGCAGCAAAAGGATACTGGCATGTTTACTCTTGCTTCTCAAGTTTCTGGAAGCCTGTCAGAGTCTGTTGCCTTCTTCCTGATCATTTCTTATAGAACCTAGTTGTCTGTCAAGTAAATATGTTATAACCTTACCAGAATTTGGACTATATGCATGAATGCTAATGATACAAAGGAATATGAAAACAAATGAATGCATCTAGTTGAAACTATACAAAAATTTATAGGGACATAGAAATTAAATAAGCAGAAGGAAAATATGGTAGGCAGCAGATATTTTCTGATGTTATTTATTCATTTAACTTTTAACTCAAGAATTCTTATTGGAATTCTAATATGTGCCCTATGTTATGATGGGTACTAAGGAATCAGATTTTAAAAAATACAACTTCTAACTTAAGGAAGTTGACAGATCAGCAGGTCAGACAAACAACAACAACAGTTACAAAATATATGACAGTTGTTAAGAAGGCTTTCACATAAGGTATAATTGTAAATCAGAGACAGGGCTGTTAATAAAGACTGGTGTGTCAGATATAGAGCTTCCAAATAAAATTAAGTCTTAAAGAAAGTATGATGGTTCTTCATGTAAGGTTAGGGAATGATTTGTGAAACAGAAAATAGTAAAGTAAAGAGGCATGGAGTCAAATCGATGTAGAGATAAACTTGTGGAAATGTTTCTCATTGAGGATGACTGAAAATGGCTCTGTGTGGTGAAGATTGGTAAAATGACACTCTCAGGAAAGTAAAAAACATGTAGGATATGTTAAAAACTTGGGTTTTGAATTATTTTCTTTAATATTAACTACCACTTTTATAATACATAAAAATAATAAAAGAAAATGGTTGCTGAGTATTGGAACATGTCTCCTGGCTCTCTGTAGTTCTTTAAATGGAAGGTAAGCTCATTAGCACATTCCTTTGCTCCTCACAGTACCTTCTGCATTGTCTTGGAGCTACAGTTGCATCTTGATCCATGAAGATTTTCATTTCCTTCCATTGGACTGATACCAAGGAAGAACAAATTCTCAGAGCAGAGGAACACCATTTTGATGATTTATTAATATTTAATTTTTATAATATATTTATAATAATTTATAAGTCATATGTGGCATTTTCTACATATTTTATTGGATCAAAAACATCTACTCCTAGTATCCATGTAAACAGGTGGTATTATCAACGTTCACTTATTCTTTGAAATGCCACTTTCCATTGGCAATCTCATCTCCCCACCTGCAAACTAAATATAAAGCATTAGGAAATGAAAACTTTTTTGAATGTGGTAGCATGAATTACTAATTGAAGGCTTTCCTTGAAGAGAGGAAAGATGTCAGCCTTTAGAGTCAAACAGATCTGGTTTGCATCCCAGCTTTGTTACTTTGATAATATGACCTTCAGTTGATCATTTCACTTCACTGAACTCCAGTTTCTTCATCTCTGAAATGAGGATAATAATGTCTTCCTTGTTTAGGTATTGTGTGGCATGGAAATAATATGTGGACTGCACATAACACTAATTATTCAGTAATTGACAGCTCTTATTATCATTATGGTCATTTTCCACGTTGAAGAATTTAGTCTCTTTCCGTTAAAAAGTATTAATCTCTAATCCCCTCTATAAAGCATTCCCATAAACTTGAAGGAGTGGGCAGTCACTGAAATAATTACATGCATACACTTTCCTTCTGTCATCTATTCCTAGTGATTAAACATATTTGCATATGCAAATTAAAACACTGTGTACTCATTACTTTAAATATGTTTTTCATGAGGTAAACGAAATGCTTATTGAAGATGATATAAGGCTAAAAGCAGAATATTGTCAAAACAAGTTACAGGATGATTTTTTCAAATTTATTTTTTAAGTATGGCAACACCACTTTTACTTTTAACCATGATAGATAGATAGATAGATAGATAGATCGATAGATGGATAAACATAGTTAAATAGATATTACCCATATTACTTGGTTAAAAGTAAATAAAATATAATAATATTTATTTTATTTAATATTTTTTGTCAATATATATACTAGTCTATAACCAAATTCCACTAATAATTATGGTTCTCCTAACTGCATTATAGATGTGATTTAAATTTTCTGTAAATGCCATTCTAATTATACAAGAATAAATCAGATATTTTTTCTTTTATGCTTGACCACAGGATAAAACAGAAAAAAAGACAAGGTCAGAAAATGCCCTTTTTGAAAATTGAAGCCAATAAAATTCTATTTAAAAAAAAGTACAAAAAAGACAGGGGGCGCCTGGGTGGCTCAGTCAGTTAAGTGTCTGCCTTTGGCTCAGGTCATGATCCAAGGGTCCTGGGATCACTCCCTACGTGGGGCTTCCCGTTCAGCAGGGAATCTGTTTCTCCCTCACCCTCTGCCCCTCCACCCTGCTCATGCGCACACACTCTCTCTCTCTCAAATAAATTAAAAAATAATAAATAAATAAATAAATAAATAAATAAATAAATAAATAAATAGTACAATATCCATCTGTAGAGCATTTCCACCAAAAAGACTTGAAAATTTCCCAAATGCTATCAAAATAATTGGAATAGCTACTTTTCATTGTCTCAACACCTCAGTCAGCGTCTCCCTTACTGATTCTATCTCAACATATGTATGCCTTCATTTACCTTCCCTATTACTGAAATTTGAAACAAGCAAAATTGTGCTCTGGTTTCCTCTTCTCCCAGGTGACTGTCTGAACTCTTTCCTGATGATCTTCTGTATACTTTCACGTGTAAATTTTGGCTCTATGTTCTTGCTTTTCTGTCATCTCAACTTTCTTGGAGGAATCTACATTAACTACTTCCGAATTTCCCGTGTCTCAACGAGTGTTCCTCTGCCTTCTCCCTTTTCCATAGCTTTTCCCATCTCCAATCTAAACCATTCCTCACTTAATGACTTATTCTGGTTGGAGAATACAGTTGTAAAGAAGAGCCAGTTACTCCTTATTAATTTAATTTATACATTTAATGCGCCAAGCTCCACACAACTTGCTTTTTATTGTTGGTTATGAGGTTGACTGCCTGTTGTGGGGTCTTTTTATAGAGACCTGAATACCCTCAGGTGCAGGCCACGTTATCCTGTTAATAAGGGTCATCTTCTTGGAGTGTAATTTTCTAATGGTGATTTTTTGGACTTTGCCAGTCCAGTGTGAGATTTTCTATCAGAGCCATACCTGAGACCATTAAAGATTTCATGTAAGAACACACATTAAATAGAGAAGAAAGAAGAAAGGAGATGAGAGTCTCTAGATAATCTTTTGAGAATGAGAGAACCTGGGAGAGTCTAACTGTGTCCCCTCAAGCAAGATGCCATCTGAATTAACACCACCAATCCCCGTCCCTCACTGTGCTGCTTTGTTTGCTCCATTGATATTTATCCTCCACTATGTTGGATCTTTTAAAAGGCTATTGAAATTGCTTAATTATGTAATATCTGAATCTGGTGAGTCTTTCTCCTTAGATTTCTCTCACCTGGGAAGAGAACGTTTTGTTTCTTTTTCCTGTCTCTTTTTTCTTTCTCTCTCTTTTTGTTCTTTTTGTTGTTGTTACTACTTTTTTCTACTTTTCTCCCACCTAATTCCACACAATCCCTTGCTGCTGGATTTTTAAATTCGGATATATTTCAGTCTGTTCAGGCATTAAAAGGTGTAGTATAAATGCACTACCATCTCAAAAGCTTTTATTATTCTTGCTGCATGCTCTGAAGCAAAGGCAACACAAAGTTGGACTAGTGTGATGTTTGGGAAAAACAAATATGGCATATCACAAAAGATATTATATATGTGCTATAATTTTAAGGGCTCTGTAACTCCTCTATTGTAGTTTTTGGTTTTTAATCCCAAATAGTTTGAGTATTGATCCAAAATATTTTGGATCTGTGTAGCACTCTAAAGTAGCCTGAAAGTTCCTAAGGAGTTGTTCTGTTCTTACTGAATTCTCATGAGGACAATATAAAAAAGGAAAAAAAAAAATGGAAGCATCTTCTAAAATGTTTTGGATGGAGCAAAGTTGTACTCTTATAGCCCCATACAGGTAATATGAGTTCTGTGCATTCTATCTAGAGAGAGGGTGTGAAATCTGGGAATGCCTGATTAGTAGTGCAGTCAACTTGCTCAATGCCAGAGGCCCACAAAATATCCTCTCCTTGAAGGGAGTTGGGGAGATTTCTTGGGACAAATGTCATGAAAGTGCCAATGCACAGACTGTTCTTCTATCATGCCAATTCTTTATTGTCACTATACATAGAAGTCTAGGTCATCTGTCACCTCTAATTCTGGAAATATATTTATTGAAAAAAGCTCATCCTATGTCTTTGGCTCCTCAAAGATGTTGGCTGATTTATTGTCCTCACATGAGTCTCTTTGCTTGTAAACATCACATTCTCTACTCTCCGACATTTTGGTGACAACGCAAACAAGGTTATATCTAACATCCTCCAGAACAAAAGTACTTCACGTGACACTATTGAGCTCCATATTATTTCCAAGAACAAGAACATTTTGGTCTACTAAAACTTCTACCTGGGGTTTTTTTAAATGATGGCATTTTTTGCAGAGGTTAGAATCACAATGATCCAGATTTTCCTTAGGTTTGCATCTCACTCCTCTGTAAGGTTAGAACTGATGCATAAGCTCCTGAAACTCAACATAGGTAGGGATTATCCAATAGGGCAGGGGATCAAAAGAGAAGGAACGCAGAGAAAAAGATTTATTTGGATGTTGGGGATGTCAGCCAGAGCCCTAGATAAGAAGCTTGTAGTCCTTTATGTAAATTTTCCCTCTAACATTGATTCTAAATGTTTTTGGATGATTTTCATCATGTATTCCTTCTTTCATTTATTCAGTCATAACTTATTAAATGCTAACTCTGAACTAAAGAAATAAGGATGGGATCACTTTCTATAAAAAGCTTATAGTCAAGGCATCAAACAGCCACTTTATCAAACACATAGAGTAGACTGTTGAGTCAGCCAATTACTGTAAGAAAACAAATGGCACAGTCAATTTAGAGTAATTTGAAGAGGGTTAATTTACAAAGGGACTATTTATAGAGGTGCAGTCAGGGGGAAAACAACACTGGTAATTCAGCATGCTGCAGCCAAGATAATTGTTATCACCCAAAAAGATGAGAAGAGTAAATGGTGAACAGAAACAGAAGGTAATAATTCCACAGAGGAGGCAACCTTTAGAAAAGCCTTGGTCAAGTAAAATAAAACAAAACAAACAAAACAGTCCAAAATAACTTTGAAGGAAAGCCAGGGAATAAAAAAGATGTCATTCTTCCTCTAATCTCCTGGAGTGACTCCCATTGGCTGAAGCAGACCAGAAGAGAGAATAAGAAAGTCCATCCCTATGTCTGTGCAAGTCAATCACCTAGGAAGCGAGCTAAAGGAAGAAAAGTGAAGAGTAAATCTGCAGTGCAAGTGAAGACATCCTTTATAGTTTACCATTGTATTGCTTAACACCCTGTCTTTCATCTGGAGACAAGTTTTTAATTAAAAAAAAAAGTTAAGTTTCTGTTCCAGTGAGGGAGATTATGGTCACCCCAAATTGTACCACTTTGGCATATGGATATTTCTGAGCTGAAGGCGACTAGGACCCAATAGACTCAGGAAAGGTTTTTGGTTGTTGTTGTTTTGTTTTGTTTTTTTGGGGGGGTTTTTTTGTTGTTGCTGTTGCTTTTTTTTTTTTTTTTTTTTTTTTTAACCTCTTCTTTAACTGCCTGAAAGAATTTAGATAGAGGGCCAAAACTAGAGATGCCTTTTTCTATCAGAAACTTATCTGCATGGCATGGCAAACATTTGTTTACCAAACATTTATTCTTCTCATCTTCCTGTAAATTGTCTTCCTCCCCTCTGAAACCCCAGACCCCTCCCCTCTTCTCCTTAGATAAGGATGGCAGATAAGCCTCAATTGCCTGACTGTCTTTGAATCTCTCAGGTCTTGGAGGCTCCTATACTTATGAAATTAAATTTTTCTCTTGTTAAACTGTCTTATGTCAAATTAATTATTAGATCAGCCAAAGAACCTAGAAGGGAAATCAGCCTCTATATTACGAGTTGAATCAGTTCGGTCCTCCTAATACCTGAAACTTAAATCCTCTACTACTGGCACTCTTGGCAAAAAGTCGTGGGCATAAAAGTGGGAGAAAACTTGAATAGAAAGATCAAGTAATAACATAAAATGCTTCTGCTGTATTTAGCGTGCAATTCTGTAGAACATATATTTTATTAGGATCACATATAGCATCATATATCAGAAACATCTGTGTATGTTGCTGCTAAAATATTAAGAGGTCCACCACATACTTCTGTCTCTTTCTTTATGGTGTACAGAGCAGGTTTGGCAACTTATTTTTCACTTTGAAAGGGATATTCCATCATGCTCCAGACTACTACATCCTTAGAAATGATACCAATATGACAGCACCCTTAACTTTCTCTCGGTCTACTGAGTCTATCAGTAATATATTGCCTGGTAATGCTACATAACAAATACCACAAACTATCAGGGCATTATACGACAAACATTTCTTGCTATGTTTACAGATCAGCTGGGGTGGCTCTGCTTTGGCCTGTGTCAGCTTGAGGGTGTCCGTTTTGAAGTGCAGCCTCTGCTACACAGCTATCTCATCTTTTCCCTAGTATTTAGTGTGCCACTGGGAGCATGTTCTGGTGATGGCAGATGAGCTAGATACCAAGGAGAAGCACATGAGGCCTCTTAAACTGTAGATCAGAACAGCTGTTCTGTCATTTCTGCTGCCATGCCAGGGTAAGCGATGTGGCTGAGTCTAATGTCAACAGGAAGCAAAAAATATTCTACCTTTATGGAAGGAACACAAAAGTCACATGGCAAAAGGCTTAGAAAACGGGAGGGGTAAAAATTTGGGACAATAATGTAATATACAACAAGGATCCAAATGGTATATAATGTCATCAGTGACATGGGCCAGCATTAAATTCTATGGAATATCAAGAAGATTAAAGCCATTGCAGACTATATATGATACAGAAGTTGGAATGTTGAAATAGCTCTGGGACATGACAAAAATCATATACTGCTGTCTCTTCCATTAAAATTAAAATTACTGCTAAATTTCTTAAAGTAAGATCTTACAACTTTTATGGTGGATAGGTGATTTTTTTTCCTATACTGTTTAATCTAGGCTATGTTAGGATCTAACCTTTCTTATACAAAGAAGCAAAAGGATGATACAGAAGAACTTGTAAGGCAACCTCCCAGTTACAGATTTTGGAAGGCTCTTTTGAAAGAGAGAGCTGCTTTCCTTAAATGAGGAAAGAGCTGCTTCTGCCAGCAAGGGGTTTACACAAAAATTTGTAGACTCAAGCTTTCAGCTTCATTTTTGTCTGCCTAAATATCTCCATCTCTTTTTCAGGATCTCATATTTTTCCTTGACTTAGTTTAAAAGACTTGGCAAGATTGAATTGGTGCAACTTTCATCATTATTGTCTTACTGTCTGCAACTCTTATCCCCAGACCCTGGACTTGATCTAAGTCATTTCTGTCATGTGACTGCAGAAAATAAGGGACTTTGTCAAAGTTACCCTGGAGCCCTAAAGTTTTCATACCTATTTTGAGTTATTCATAGATTTTATTTTCTCTTTGCTCTTACAGATGCTCCCTAGCATTATTAGAAAACTTATGATTCCACAAGTTTATAATTGCTATTCTTGCCATAGCAACTAATGATCACATTCAATGATCCTCCAATACCTTGCCTTCTACCCGCTTTGCATCTAATATCACTACCACTGATATTGTGATTAATCATGATGTAATTATATGCACTAGATAATTAATATCCCATTTCCTCCTGTAAAAAGTAGATTAACTTTGTACCCTCAAATATATGATTAATTAAAATTCAAAATCTCATTTTAGAGATCCATTTCCTGAAGCCTCTTATGATACCCATTACTGTATTAGTCAAGGTCTCCACAGAAAACAGATGGCATATTCAAATTAGGATCATTTTTTCAAAAGTTTGTTTATAAGAGGCTGTGATAGATTTAGAAGGGTTATCAATTCTTTGAAATGCCATTGAGAGAATTTCTACTCTCTTTGAATTTGGACTAGCCTCTGACGACTTTGATCAAGAGAGTATAGCAGAAATTATGCTATTTGAGTTCTGGGCCTAGGCTTTAGGAGGATGAGCAGCTTCCATCTTACTTTATCCAAACCCCAAACCACTGTTTAAGAAGTAATGCTAGCCTGCAAGAAAGACCACATAGATGCTCTGAGACCATGTTGAAAGAGAGAAGGGCTCAGTCAGCCCACCTTTCCAACCATCCCAAAGTGTTGGAAATGTTAGTGAAAGCTTAGACATCCCAGATAAGAACAGTTACCCAGTTAATACCTGGTTAAAGTCACGTGGGGCAGAAGAACTGGCCAGCTAAGCCCTGCCCAAATTCCTGACCCACAAAAGTGTGCAGTATAACAAAACAGTTGTTTGAATCCACTAATTTTGTGGGTGGTTTGTTATGCAGCAACCGATAAGAGGAACAGATTTGATACCAGGAAATGGGTCCCTATCCTGACAAAAAAACACAGAGTTTGACATTGGCTTGGAACAAGTTGCAGAATGGAAGCTGGAAGTAGCTCAAGAGAGTCTGTGCAAGTTGGAAGGGCTTCCTGGAGCCTGTTAATGAAGGCTGAGAGGGCATAGGAAAATGTTATTAAAGGTTGGAGGAAAAAAGACTATTTTTATGTTTTGACAGTAGGTAATGCTCTTTACTTATGCTAGCATGGAAAATATGCAAAATATTTCACATACTTGTGGAGGTTGGAAAATCTAGAAAGTGGTAACTTGCATTTTCTAGCTACCTATGAGAAGAGAGGGATTTAAGAAGAGAGAAAAACTAAGAGGAAATTTTAGTGTTTAGTTTTTAAGCAGAATTTAGAAAGCATATAGAAGCCAGGAATGGTCTCTCTAGCTTGCAAAAGGCTCTTGAAGTAAGAACTGGCCTCAAGGCAAAGTTCAAATCCAGTGCTTTAAAGTATGACCTCAGGGTAAACATAAAATCAGGGCATGGCTATAAGACCCTTCTTAAGACCTTGAAAAGGTTTAGCTTTTTAGAGTATTAAAGTTATGCCTTATAGGTGGTTTTAGTTATAAATGAGGGCTTCTAAGAATACTAAGCACGTATTCCTGCTATGGGTTGAACTGTGGTTCCCTCAAATTCCTATGCTGTAGGGAGTAACCTGCAGTACTTCAGGAGTGTGCCTTTATTTGGAGATACTCTCTTTACCAAGTTAAAATGAGGTCACTAGGGTGGGCCCTAATCTATCATGACTGGAATCCTTATAAAACAGATAATTTGGAGACAGACTCTCACATACAGACATGTGAACGTCAAGGCAGTGATTAGAATGATGCCTGCATCAATCATAAACACCAAAGATTGCCTGCACACCACTGAAAGTTAGGGGAGAGGCAGGGAACAGACTTTTCCCTACAGCCCTCAGAAGGAACCAACTCTGCCTTGATCTTGGACTTCTGGCCTCCAGAACTGCGGACAATAAATGTTTGTTGTTGAAGCTGCCTGGTCTGTGGCACTTTGTTCAGACAGCCTGAGCAAATTAATAGACCCACATCAACCTCACAGGGAGCCCGGGGATAGAAAAGGTTATCTGTAAGAGATTTGTGAGTGCAGTTGTGTCTAATGACATGAATTACAATTGGACAAGAAAAGAAGCCAAAACATTTTTTAAATGACGTAGATTGAAAGGGACAGAGACAGAACAAAATGAAAAGAGAGACCCTCAATCTTTTAAGGGCAGGTAGGACTGGGCCCTAATTAAGAGTTGACCAGATGTTCCCTGCTGGGGTTTTTGAAATTATTATGGATTAGTAACTGTTGTGTGCCTTCCATTTCTCCTCTTTTGGAATAGAGATGTAGATTATGATTATCCTTTTTTTTGGTCACCCCATTGTAAATTTTGATGTGTGAGTAGAAAACATCTATTTTTCCTACTAGGAGGAACCACATTCAAAGAACTGCACTCAAGGAGTTTCCTTTACCTGGGCCTAAATGAGATGATGAGATCCTGAACTTTAAGCCAATGCCAGAATAGGATGAGACTCTGGGGCTCTTAGTGTTACAGGATTTCCTTCTCCTTTGATGCCTGGTTCTTTGTCATGCCACTTTGAAGAATGAAGAGTTAGACCAGACAAAGAGTGGTGGACAGCAGAGCAAAGTTTATTGAGCCATAGTAAAGTGATAGTACAAAGCTCCGGAAGAGGGAGGGACCCGAGAGGGTTGCCACCAGAGTTTCTAAGTCTTGGGGTTTCTACGGGCTTGTTGGAAGGCCGTTTTAATCTGATTAACCCTCCCTGTGCCTGTCATCCAATCAGGTTTTTGTTATGTGGAAAAGGGTGGAGGGCTCCTTCCAAAGTGGGTGTAAAATACTCTTAAGGGTGGTTTCCTCTTAGGGCGGGGATCCCTTGTCTCTGCCTGCCTTTCTTCCAACTATCCTTCATCATTAAAAGGGGGCGAGAACATTCTGCAGGTTGTAGGAATATGAATAAATTGTGACTAGAACATGGACTGAGGTAGATTTGAAATGGCCATGCATCCTTTGAGATAACTGCCGTTGAGAAGTGAGGTCTGTCCCCCTCCCCTTGAACCTGTGAACCCTGTGACTGCTTGGACTGAAAAAGCTCAATAGAAATTGCATGTTGTCAATTGGTAGGTGAAGGAGACATATAGGCATCTCCTTCTATGTGCACCATATATAATCTCCCTCCCTTAAGTGTGAATAAGACTGTGAATATGATGGGCTACCCGTGATTCTATTACATATTGAGGGGAAAGGATTTACAGATGCAATTAATACACCACATAAGTTGATTTTGAGTTAATCAAAAGGACACTATCCTGGGTGAGCCTGAACTAACCAGGTAAATCTGAAAAGGGAGAGGTCTTTTATGAAGAAAGAGATTCAAATCATTAGAGAAATTCTCTTGCTGGTTTTTGATGTTGCAGTGAGCTGTGTTGTCAGCGGGTGTATGGCATGAAACACATGACACTCAGGAGCCCGTGAGTGATAGTTAACAGGAAAACAAAAACCTTGGTGCTATAACCACAAAGAAGTGAATTCTGTCAAAAACCTTAAGGAACTTTGAAGAGGATCCTGAGCTTCAAATGAGACCCCAACCCAGCTAATATCTTGATTTCAACCTTGTGAGACCCTAAGCAGAGAACCTGCCAAGCCGTGCCTGGACTTCTGTCCTACAGATCTCTGAAATAATAAGTTTGCATTTTTTCAGCATAAATTTATAGTAATTGATGATACAGCAATAAAAAACGAATACAGAGTTTGACATCAAAAGAGGTTGCTGCTGTAACAAATACCTAAAATATGTTAGCAACTTTGCAACTAGGCAATGGGTAGAGACTGGAAGAATATTGAAGTCAATGAGAGAAATTCTCAGGGGTCTTGAACAGACTTTTAATAGAAATATGGACATTAAGGATGTTACCTGTAAGGAGTCAGAGGGAAATGAGAACATTACTGGAAAAGGGACCTCTGTTGTATAGCATCAGAAACCTCAGAATTGTTCCTGCAGTTATGTTGACAGAACCCCTAAGTGATGAATGGAAATATATAACTGATGAGATTTCTAAGCAAATTTGGAAGATTCCCCCTGGTTTCTTGCTGCTTCTGGTAAAATGTGAGAGACAAAAATTGAAGGAAAGTTTGTTAAACAAAAAAGAAACAGGGCTTAATGATATTGAAAATTCTCAGCCTCTCTAAGTAACAAAAATGCTAAAAATAAAATGCTAAAAGTAAAACAGTATTGCCAATAGTATGGCTGAATGTTCTGTGTTCTTTTATGTGATGGTCAATCCGGTGTGGCCACAAGAGGAGACAAGAGGCTCAGGAAAACAAAAGTTTATTATATTCACGGGGTCCTAGAAAGGTGGTCACCACATGCCACACAGGGTCACAGGGGAATTACCAGGTCTGAGTCAGGTAGCAGAACGGAGGAGCAAGAGGAAAGTTTAGGCCAGCGCTTTCATTGGAATTTCTGCAGGAATGGTGAGGCAGGACAAATCAACATCTTAGGAGTGGCTTTTTGAATAAGTCCAGTGGACTTTGGGCTATATGGGGTGGTCTCCAGTTGACTGTTACCTGGCCCTGGGATAATAAAGCATCTGGTGGGGTGTAAGAGCCAGATAGAGGAGGCATAGCTCTGGATTGGTTGGAGATTGCATATGAAAATCATGCTCCTTTGCTCTCTCTAAGGATTGGCAAGTCCCTGGGAAGGGAAGTCTTTCCCCAGCCAGAGAGGTTTTTAAGTTGTCAAAACATCATAATATATAGAAAGTAAAAAATATAAACAGTACACTGAATGTGTGACTTTACAACCTTCTTCTAAATCTCAGAAAGATAAAAAAGATTGGTGGGTGTAGCTATAGCCTAATGGAGTGTAACTCAGTAAAATCCATTGAAGATTCCAGTGTTTGTGAGAAATTTTTTCAGCAGAATACTGCTAGCTTGGATTGAAAGGGACAGACAGAACTTGAAATGAAAGAAGGCTTCCAGACCCCCAAAATTTTACTGGCAGTAGGCAGGCTGATAAAATACTCCGTTTCCAATACTCACTACTTTTCATGGAAAAGGAAGGATGACCTAGAATGGAAACAATAGCCCAGAAGGCAGAACCTAGGAACCCAGGGGATTATTCTGAATCTTTGAAACTGAGTCCAAAAAATGTCACCATTTGCCCAGCTGTATTACAGAACTTCCAGGAACCAGTTGCTCCTTAGCACCTTCTAATTCCCCCCGCTCCTTTGAACTGGAATATCTGTAACTGTTATCAAACACTTGTCTTGCCATTGTATGATGGGAGTGTTAGGGCTACAGAATGTGTCTCTTTAGTTTCACACATCCACATATGGAGAGAAGCTTTGCTCCAAAAGCTGAATTTAATGGATTACTTATTACCTGGAGTTTCATATTTATCTGATTTAGATTATTTGGATGATGAGTCCTTGGACTTTGAGTTAATGCTATAAAGAGACTTTTGAGAACCTTTGGATGGGAGGTGAATGTATTTCTCATTTCAGAGGGATATGAATCATTGGGAGGACTGTGATAAGCAAACTTCTAATGCAGTCCCTAAGATTCCTGCCCTTTGGTGTACATGCTCCTTATAATCTCATCCCCTTGAGTGTGATTGGGACACATGAATATGAAGCTAGGTTTGTTATGTAGCAGTAGAAAACAAATAAAGCCAGACACTAGCCTCATTTTTAAGAGGACTAGTAGCTTTTTTCTTGGTCCAATCAGGCTGTATAAGAGAGAATCTCTTCAAGCCATGTATAATCCACCATGTAAGAACTCTGACTACCATACTGGAAAGACAAGGTGGAAATGCTCTGAGACCACATGGAGAGGGGAAGGGCCCATCCTAGCTTAGCCTTCCAGCTGGCCTTACCAATGCTCCAGGGGTATTAGTGAAGCCCTCTTAGATACTCAGACTAGTCCATATTCAGCTGAACACCACCAAATGAAGCCAGTCAATGCTACATGATACAGAAGAATCGACCGGCCAAACCTTGTCAGAATTCCTAACCCAAAACATTACGACAAAAAGTAAAATGTTTGTTTATAAAGCCACTACACTTTGGGAGAAGTTTGTTATGTAGAATGGATATCTTGATGGGGACTATTTATAGAAATAACAATGTGGGGGTGCTTGGGTGGCTCAGTCAGTTGAGCATCTGACTCTTGATTTTTTGGCTCAGGTCATGATCTCAGGGTCGTGGGATCAAGCCCCAAGTAGGCTCCATGCTGACTTGGAGCCTACTGAGCATGGAACCTGCTTGAAGTCCTTTCTCTCCCTCTTCCTTTGTGCCACCCCCACTCTGTCTCTCTCTCTCAAAAATAAATAAATAAATAAATAAAAGAAGAAAGAAATAAGAATGTGGCATGATCATAAGACATAAAGCCATAACCCAAAGCTAGTAACCAGCAGACTTATAAAAGTACTCTGCTAAAGAGATAGAGGAGGGAGATTTAGTATAACGCTGTAGTGAGTGGTTGTTTATAGGAGACCACCTTGAACAAAGTACTGATTTGGGACTGAAGATTATGGTTAATCCAAGGAAGAATCCATGGGGATGAAACCCCTGAACTTACCTCTTTTTTCCCTCTGATCTCCTGCCCTGGCTTCCAATTGGTCAAAGCTCCAGAAAGTATAGATTATGACAGTCCCTTGTAATTTATACAAGTCAGCCTTCTGGGGCCAAAATGAGTAGTAGACGTAGTAGGAGCGTAGGGAAGATATCTAGCCCACCTGTAATCCCTACTGTGATAGAGGCAGACACAAGATGTGTTGACACTAAAGATCAGTGAATACATCTCAGGGACTGGAAATTCTGTGGGCTTTCTTGAAGAATTATTGCTTGAAAGATTGGTAAGAGTTCTATAAGTGAAGAGGTAAGGAGGAGACAATTTATAAAAAGAGAACAGCAGGAAAACCCATGAAAAAAAAATAAAGATACCATATTTTATTATAGTTCTGGGTAATTAGAACAGAGCAATTAGCAATAGCATTTACCACAACACACCATTACTATTTTTGTTTATTGCTCAATCACTTATCGATGAAATAGGTTGAGTGTCAGTTTTTCAACAATCTACCACATCCCATCTGTCATGTAATTGATATTTTCGAAGCTGGAACTTCAATAAATGGAATCCTTTGGGGAAACTCTCTTGCTCTTGCTCTGATACTCACACATTTATTTTATCTTCCTCCTTTTTTATAAATGTTTATTTGCCAATAAACCAAGGAAAGAAAAAACAGCAGGATTCAATGGGACAGAAAGTTGATACTGTGATCAGAGATCCAGCTAGGAGTTGGGGAACAATTTATTACTCTGGACCTTTCTAGCAGAGCAGCACTTGTTATGGGGTTTTTGTTGGGTCTCTTTCACAGTATTCATGAGATCCACTTACTGAGCTGGATGGCAGGTCCATTGTCACAACTGCTGAGCCCATGAAGCAAAACAGATATTACATCTGTAAAATGAATGCAGCAATCACAATTTAATTAGATCCCCTTTCAAAAGATAAAAGTTAGAAAAAAAAATTGTTTTTTTTCCTGTACCAGGGTACTAATGGGGTAGGGACACAACAGGAGATGCCAGTTTGTTGAGCCAGAGGAATGAAGAAGTGTATTTGTGTTTGCAAATACTTCACTTTACATGCAGCTTCCATTAAAAGCCATAAAGGTTCTACATTCTGCCAGATTTAATAAACACTTCTGTCTAGTGTCTGTGGTCAGATGCAAAAAAGGCAATGAATTGCTTATCTGCTTAGGGGCTATTTTCTGTCATCTTCTCTCAGCTGTTACGGGGCTCCATTGGCGAGAAGCCAAATATTCAGCATACATTTATTTGTAGGACAAAACAGTTACAAAAGGCCTGTCCTGTTAACACAATGACTGTGATTGCTCCCTTTAAGAGGCAAAGTGGGGCTGTTCTGGGTTTGGCCTTTTTGTTTGTTTCGGTTTGGTTTTTTTGCTGAGTGAATTTAGCTGAGAGCACTGAAAGAATTCTTATATAGTGCCCTGAGGAAAGTTTTTAAATTTATTCTTCACGCATTTCCTGGTATTTAAGCATTTCTTATCTACCCAGACATTTAGAATATCTTCATGCTCACACCATTTATCATTAGAAAGAACAACATGCTTTTATCCCTCCCACCACTACAAGGTGAGAGCAATGTCTTATTTTATATAATATTCTGGTAAACAAATTCAACCATAGAATACATAGAAAACATAGAATACAAAATGTACAAAACCAAGTTATCCTCACATACCTCCCCACACATCGTCCCTCACCTTTCTCCAGAGATGACCATCATTATCAGTTTGGTGTGACTAGAGCAGATCTGGATAGCCCTGAAAGCTTGCTTCCTTCCTCCTTATGGTGTTTATTTAGCCCTGAAGGTCTTAGCCAACCCTAAGAGAAGTAGATATTAATATCAGCTGATGAGCTCCCAAAGTTTCCCCTTTCTAAAAGGACTATTGTTCCACTGGGAAGCTTTCATTGGGATCTATTATTTGACTAGATGTTCCATGCAAGCCCTTCCAACTTTCCTACAAATTTGTGATGTTATGGGGTATAGTTCTCTCTCCTGGATCCCTTCCTACGAGGCATCAATGCCAGGACTAAACAAACCTTTCTGTGGGGTATTCTGCCTATTCTTTTTCCCCAATCAACTTCACATTTATGTTTCATGGCACTGGATATGTGTCTGCATAAAGTGTGAATTTTTTCAAATATTTCCATACCATTTGTATCTATCATCTATCTATCTATCTATCTATCTATCTATCTATCTATCTATCTATCTCTCTCTCTCTCTCTCTTATCTGTATCCAGCCATAATAATGTAAAAAAATAAATAATGTTATTATGGTTTTAGTTTTTACATACATGGACAGTAAAATATAATTTATATTCCCACTAACTATGTATTGGGGCATCCTAGTATATTCACATTAATCATCATTGTGATAGTTTATATTTTTTCCAGCCTGATGGGAAAAAAAACACACACATCAATTTTTGCATTTTCCTGGTTGCTAATGAAGTTGACCCTATAGCTTACTGAACGTCTTCTTTTTTCTTTTTTTTTTTTTGAAGATTTTATTTATTTATTTGACAGAGAGATAGACAGAAGAGCACAAGCAGAGGGAATGGCAGAGGGAGAGGGAGAAGCAGGCTCTGCACTGAGCAGGGAGCCTTGATGCGGGACTCAATCCCAGGACCCTGGGATCATGACCTGAGCAGAAGGCAAACGCTTAACCATCTGAGCCACTCAGGCGCCCATGGACGTCTTATTTTTTCTGTGGAAATTTCTTTCATTCCCACTGAATAGTTCTTAATAGGATTTATTAACAGTGGAAACAATGTGGTTAACAAATTGTTCCAAAGTCATTTATTTGCTAGAGCAATTTCCCTCATAGAATTGAACTAGGAGTGTTGTCATATAATGTATTCTTTGCTGTCAGCAGACAAAGTTCTCTACTCTCTGTTCAGTATACTCCTATATTTAGCCATTCTTGTGCTAGCGCAAGAATGTTAAAATTACTCCAGCTCTTAACATCTTCACATCATAGTACTTGTCTGACCTTATTGCTCATCTTGATTTCACAATATCTATAGAGTTTCATATGTAGCATATGTATAACCATCCAAATTTCTTAACTATTTTGTTGAGATTCTTATCGAGATTGAAATAATATTCTTCACAAGAGTAGCATAGTTTTCTCTGTTAAGGTTTTACATTGTTCTATTTAATTTATTCTTTTCTAAATGTTTATTGTAGCTATAATCTTTTTTTTCTTTTACATTTTCAAATTGATCATTGCTGATCTATACCATAGATATATATTCTCTATATCCAGGCATCCCATGATAATAATTATAAATTACTATAAAGGTAATCATTTTTTCTTCAAATAATATAATTTTTCTTTTCTTTTATGATGTTTACTATTTTTATTTTTCTCTTTTTCTCTTCTTATTATAATTGCATGGATATCTAATACTAAAATAGTGGTGGTAATAGCAGTCATCCCTGCTTTTATTTTCCATTTTGATATAAAGATTTTATAAAACTTGAATAAAATATTTTTTTAAGAAATAATTTTTTAAACCTTTGGTGAAAAGCAAAGTTGAAGTGTTCCTGTGTTCCATATCCAGTCAATACTGTTTACTCTCCAGTTCTCTTATTATTTTCAGCTGATGAATTTAAAATTTTATTACATATTTCAATTGGTCTTAGACTTAAATATAAGATTTCTAAAAGGAAACATGAGGAAAAAAATCTAAGTGACCTGTATTTGGCAATGAAAGTTTAGATAAAACATCAACAGCACAATACATAAAAGAAAAAACTAGTAATTTGGACTATATGAAAACTAAAAACTTCATCTTTATGAAAAACAGGAAGATGAAGAAATAAGCCACACAATGGGAGAAATTATATACAAAACATGTATCTGTTTAAGGTCTTGTATCCAAAATATATAAAGAATTCTTAAGACTCAACAATAGGAAAACAGCAATTTCATTTAAAAATACACAAAAGATTTGAACATACACTTCACTAAAGAAGATATATATACCTGTACAAACCTAATAAAATGACTAAAATCCAAAAACCTGACAATTTCAATTGCTGGCAAGGATTAGCAGCAGTAGGAGCTCTCATTTAATGCTGGTAGAAAAGAAAAATGGTACAGACATTTTGGAAGACATTAAAAAGTTTCTTACCAAGCTAAACATTTTCTTGCCACATGATTTGACAATTTTTTCCTAGGAATTTACTCAACTGATTGAAAACATGCAGATACTTGAATGTAAATGTTTAAATGCTTACAGCAGCTTTATTCATAATCACCAAAAATTGGACATATCCAGTATGATCTTCTACAGGTGAATGAACAAGCAAACTGTGGTATATCCACATAAGGTGAATATTTTTCAACTTACTTGCAAGCTACTAAGCTAGACTGCCATACTTTCATGGATGCTGACAGAGGATCTTTGGTTCAAAGACAAAGGATTTTATTAGTCATGGCACAGTGTCATCATGAGCTTCATATTCACATTGGTTCCTCTTGATCTCAGGTGTTACCCAGGCAACACAGAGCTGCTCAAGGTGGCTGCTATGCATGTAATGAGTTTATATCACAGTAAAAGAATCGTAAGCCCAGGAAATTCAATCTTTTATAAAATAAGATGTAAAACAAATGGCCCAAACTTTGCCCTAGCTGGAGACTATGTTTTAATATGGTGGATAGCAAAAGAATCTACTGGTGGATACTATATTTCTATCTGATCTCTATATTGGCATGGTTGAAAAGGTGTTCAGATAAAAGCTGTCAGTGTCTCTGCTCATAAAATTGCAGAAACATGAGAGACCCATGGAGAACTGACTCAAAACAAATAATAATTTAAGCTTTAAAATTATGTAACCTTTTCAATTACATGGGCTTACAATTACAGCCTGTCTAATATTAATCCATTCCTTCATTCCTGGGTTAACTTTTACTTTCTTACTTTTCATTTCTAAGAAAGCTGGCAGAATGCAATTTTTTATTTCCTGTATATGATATACTCATTTATAATAATAATTTTATTCTTTTATAAATATATTTAACTTATTATTTTAACTCCATTTTCTCAGATATCAGTTTTGATTGCAAAGGTTATCACCTTCTTTTCGTTAAATAATTTTTTTAATATTTTGTGATTTTTTTTGTTGTGTGTTTATCTTTTATTTTGTATTCCCTGATTCCCCTGTTTTCAAATTATATATTTTTTTCCAACCCTGACCACAGTAATCTTGAAGAATCAATATGTGGCTTATACTGATTAACTTCTACTGCCTTATTTATTTGTAGTGAAAAATACCCATTCTATTTGTGTGTTACTATCTGCCTTTATAGTCTGATGCTCACAAACTATTTTTTTGTCATAATGCAACAATCTCTGCTGTTTCCTGCTTGCTACAAATTGGGGAAGAAAAGAAATTCAAATTCACACTTCTAGTTTCTTTGCATCAATATTTTAAACCACAGTTTTAGACATTTCTACTCCTAAATGTTCTTATCATATATATTTTCATATATGTACACACACACACACACACACACACACCTATGTATTCTGATAATTATTAGGGACTGAAGGAAAAAAGATAAGTCTTATAATTAAATCCAACATCATCAAGACTTTGACAACATTTTACATATATTTATATTTTCTACATTTTTTCAGTCCATTGTATATAATAATGAAAATTTTTTATCATAGCTACATGAAAAGCAAAGGTGGTAGGATCAGCAGCTTCCTCCTGTATAAAACATTTTATTCTTAAATCATATTTCCATTTCTGGATATATTGATGACAATATATCCAGAGAAATATTCATACTAGAGAACACATAAAAATTCTGTATGAAATATAAAAGAATATCATTATCAATATTATTTCCATATCCGGTCTATGCACAGAAATTTGTATCTATAGATAGAAATTCCTCAGTGGCTGGAAGCAGAGTTTGAATTTGGAGAGGTCACATTTCTGCCATGAATAACCCTGAGGATATAGACTAATCGATGGCTAAAGCCAATTTTTAACATGTACGGAAGGAGGGCTGACAAATGTGTTCGGTCTATACAGAGTGGTATTTTAAATTAGAGGTCTTTAATCAGAGTGAAATGCTTGAAAACATCTGCTTCATTCTTAGTTTTTGGTAAATGAGGGGAAAAAAGCCAAATCCAAAAATGTGGTGACTCAATGTTCCTGCAATGTATCTAACAGAAGCAAAAACAAATACTATATAGAAGGACACACTTTAGGCCCAAGGCCTTCTTTGAATTTCATTAAGCAAAATGCCAATCAGAATGAGCTCAAAATTTAAGGAAATTCCAAAGCCCCTGAGGAAACATGGCACCATAGGCAAGAGTCAGCAAAAATAACCTGCCTAATTGTGCTTGCAAAATCTTGAAATTGACTTTATCAGATTTAAAATATAAAACAATGAAATTTAATATATATATAAAGAAATTGTCTTAGTTCATTTAGACTGCTATAACAAAGTACCACAGACTGGGTAGCTTAAAAACATCAAAATCTTTTTTCTCACAGATCTGTAGGCTGGAATTCCAAGACCAGAGTGCCAGCGCAGTCAGGTTCAAGTGAAGTCCCCCTTCTGAGTTGCAGACTGTCTTCACATGGTGGAAGATCTAGGGAGCTCAGTGGGGTCTCTTTTATAAGACCATTAATCCTATTCAAGAGGGCCTCACCCTCAGAATTTAAAAGCTTCCCAATGGCCCCACCTCTTGATACCATCATATTGGGCATTAGGATTTCAACATATAAATTTTGAGGAGACATAAATATTCAAATCATAGCAGGGAAAAAAAAGACAGAATTGGAAATATGATTAATGAATAAAACACTATCAACTCTGAAAAAGGTACATCTTTTAAAGAAATACACATTTCCTTAGAGTGAAAAATATTGTTAAAGTTGTAATTATAGACTCAATGATTATTTTGCAGCAGATTAAACATAGGGAGAGAGAAATTAAAAATCCAGAAAACTGGCTTAATTATCCAAAATGCAACAACAAAAACATGAATCTGGAATAGAAATTAGGATATAAAAATGGGAGTATGATAAATTCACACTTAGCACCAATTCGATTTTCAGAAAGAGAAAATAGAAAGAACAGAGGATAAATAACTATTTGAAAATGAAACGAATGAAAATTTCCTTTATTGAAAGTTGCCAATGAGTACTAGGCAGAATAAATGAAAATAAATACATAAAAGTGACTAAGTAAGTGGATATATTATAATAAATCTGTAGAACTCCAAAGAAAAAGTTGTTAAAGCAATCACAGGGAAATGAATTTTGTACAGACACACCTAGCTTCTCAATAGCCTCATTAGAAACCAATAAATGGAAATAATAGCTTGAAAATACTAAGAGAAGCAAGCAGTATTTTTTAGAGATTTGGGATTCTTTTTTGTGTCTGTGCATAAAAGCAGGTAGCTTGATTACAAGGAGCAAAAGCACACATCCTCCATCCTAAGCAAACAATGAGCATTTATTGCAAGGATGTTAGGGTGTTTCATGAAAACTCAAGAGCCAGCATGTACAACAGGCCTCCAAAGGAAATAGAACCAAAAATAGGGACGGAACGGTAGCAGCTTGTTTTCATTCTCTCATCTTTCTTTTGCTCACAGGCTCTCTCTGCTCTGTATGCCCACGGACCTCAAATGCTCTTTGAGTATTGATTCTAGGTTTATAAATAAATTTTAGCAAGTAGATGAATTCACAAATATGGAATTCATAAATAATGAGAATGGATTGTTTAATTCAGTCTCGGTATTTCATGTCCCATGTTGCCTTGCATATTCTCTTGAATAATGTCAAAGAAAACCACAAGTACTAAGTCATGATCCATGACAATTTTTCTCCCCTAGCTGTACTCTTCTACATGTCCATCATTACGTTGACCTCATTAGTGTTGGATGAACCAATATTCTGTATTGCGAACTTCTTTCTGGCAAAAAGAAGAGAATCAGCTGCATATATGATTCTTATATCATCACTGTGAAGTTCAGTTTAAATCTATTTGGATTAACGTTAATTACCTTAGTGATATATATGTTAAAGAAGACATGACTTAATATGAAATATAACCAATTATCTAAAACAGTATAACAGCTTATTTCCATGTTACACTTATTCAGCCTATTTTCAGTTGTGGTGACTTTTTGCATAGCTGTTTTTACTGACTACAGTCTCCAAACTATGATGCAGCACTTTAAAGTTTAATTTCATCTTAATTATGATGAGCAAATTGTCCCTTAATGATTGTCAAGCCCCCAAATTTTCATTAAAAAGTCTCATTGACCATTGGAAAGTAATGTGCAGTGTGCTCTCATTAATTCTTAACTGTGGCTTTGCAAAAAGAATAATGGCACACAGAAGAGTTCTGCCTTTACAAAAATGTGTATGTCGCCATTAAAGAATAAATACAGGGGCACCTGGGTGACTCAGTTGGTTGAGCATCTACCTTCAGCTCAGGTTATGATCTGGGGTCCTGGGATTAAGCCCCACTTTGGGCTCCCTGCTCAGCGGGGAACCTGCTTCTCCCTCTGCCCTTCCCCCACCCCACACTCCACCTTGTTCTCTCTCGTGCACACCCTCTCTCAAATAAGTAAATAAAATCTTTAAAAAAAAGAATAAATACAAAAATTATCTGTTCATTATGCTCAGGTTTTCCCCAATTTAATTTGTTTGCACTTGTATTTTTAAAAATAATATTATAGAAAGTTTACAAAAGAAAGGAAAAAGTTACCCATGAAGACATAATTGGAGGCACCTGGCTGGCTCCAGTTGGAAGAGCATGCAACTCTTGATCTCAGGATCATGAGTTTGAGCCCCATGTTGGGTGTAGAGGTTACTTAAATAAAAACAAAATAAAACAAAAAATGAAGACATAGCTATACTTAATTTTTAAGAATATCACAAAAAATATATAATTTCAAAAGGGAATATAAATGAATATAAAATGTAATAAACCATCAACAAAGCAAGGTTTTTTGTTTTTTCCCCCAAATCATCAGTTGCATATTTTATGTTAAAATTAGGAATAGTCAACCCTGGGGAATGTCCATTAAAATTGCTAATAAAATAAATTATCAAAATCTGTAGAACTTAATATTAATCAAAACTTGCTTAATCAACTAGATGAAAAGGAAACAAAGTTATATCTAAACAGATAATAAATTCATTATTTATTGGTTATATGGGAAAATGGCCAATTATTTCATCATTCACTGATTATATGGTTATATACCTGGAAAAAAAAACAGATTAAGAATATTATTATATTAAAGGGAGTTAGTGTCTGGTTAGAAGATAATCATGTGGAATCATGATTGTGTAATACATGTCCCAGCAATAACCAGCTAGAAAATAAATGAAAGTAAATGAAAAAAATTATAATAGCTCTAATACCAACTAAAAGTATTTTGAGAACCCATACTGAGAAATAAGTATTACTGAAAAGAAAAATACACACATATTCTCTAAGGTAGTAAATCAGAGTCATGAAAATAGGAAAGCACAAATATAGTGGTGAGCTCAGACATAAGGTCATATTTCCTTGGTGAATAATGTAAGCTGTCCTAGAGCTTTACTTTTTTTTTAAGATTTATTTATTTGTTTATTTTTAGGGAGAGAGCTTGCAAACGAGGAGAGGGGCAGAGGGAGAGAGAGAGAATCTCAAGCAGACTCCCTGCTGATGGGAGCCTGCCATGGGACTGGATCCCAGGACCCTGAGATCATGACCTGAGCCAAAATCAAGAGTCAGACACTTACCCCACTGAGCCACCACTTAACCCACTGAGTCACCCAGGCACTCTGTTCTACAGTTTTTCTTAAGAGGTCTGTAAGCAAACACATCAGAGAACAAAATCAGATGGAGAACATCTTAAGCCTCTTCTTTCCACGTTCCTTCCTTCACTCATCTTTCTCCTCTCAAAGCTCTCATGACCACACCTTCTCCACACCTTCGTTTTTTCTCCCTGGCATCACTGTGCTCCACACATTTCCAATATCCCGGAGATGCACTCTCACACCTGATCTGATAGTATCTCTAGATACGATGGATAACCCCTTCCTTCTGTTTCCCCAATTTCAATCCCTAAGTCTGGTAAGTAATACCCATTTCTTTCCATCATCTACTCTCTCTCCTTTTTCTTTTCTTCTTTGAATAAAAATCATAAGCATATTTCAAAGTCAATATATAATCATCTCTCACATGATATTTTAATGGCATAGGGACCCTCCGTTGTATGACTATTTACTATTACATCTAAGCAATTCTCAGTTGTTGAAAAATTTGGTGAGTTTTTCACTACTACAAACAACTGTAAAACAAGCAGCTTTGCAGTTAATTATGCTAAAAGTTTGACCATACGCTTAATTACTTCCTTAGGATAAATTTCTAGTAATTGAATTTTTGGTTCAATGTTTATACATATTGTTAAGGCTTTTGATACACATTACCAAATTACCCTGCAGATAGTTTGTACCCATTTAAATTCACTCCAACAGAGACTGAGTGATAGTAAAAAAAAAAAAAAAGTATCTCATTGTTATTTTAATTTGTACTTCACAATAAGACCTGAATTATTTGATAACTTTACTGTTGCCAAAAAATGGAGCCAGTTATCTTTGTAGCATTTGTTGATTAAACCAGTTGAAACTGAAATTATCACAACATAGTACGGTATACACAAATACACATGCACCCAAAACACAGATAATATTTCCTATGCATTGAATGAACACACGTGTACAAACATATTTCAAATCACTGGCTGATCACTTAAAAAATCAAATAGGCAGATGCCTAACTCCTAAATAATGGTATTAACCACATAAAGCAGTGTTTTTCCATCTGTCTTCTAGCCCATGAGTGGTTTGTGTAATGATTATGGGAGCTCAAGATCAACATTTTCCCAACAACCATAGAACAGAACATATATCTGTGAGTGTATGTTTCCTTAGTAGTATATAAAATGTGTTTCTTGCTGTGAGCTGTGATCAAAAAAGTTTGAAAGCCACTGATACAATCTGTAGCATTAAATGTGCTAATGCATGTAGTGAGCGTTCTGTAACACCTGGCATACGAAAAGCATTCAGTACCTACTTTTTTAAAGTAGTATGATCATTACACACAGGCATTTGTGTAAGGCTTTTTAAATGAAAATATGCATTCTGATATATGCATAACCTCTTTTTAGAGCTTCAGCCCTGATGACTTCTACAAATAGCTGGTCCCTCTTGAACTTAAGGCTTCACTACGTGTTCTTTGATAAAATCTAGTTTCTATTAATTGAGTCCTGCTTTACATTAGGGTTGTGAGGATAGGCTTATGTAGTCCATAATACCCAACCAGTTATGGGCATGAACTGAAGCTGGAAAGTCTCCTGTGTACCACTGACCTTCCAGATGGGACATAACTATTCATAAGATCCAAACTAGCAGAATTCTCCTCACCTAAGTCCAAGGCTTTTACCTTGTTTGTAGGAAGAAACAGGGATCAAAGAACAGGTGTCTCAGTAATTTCAAGATGCTTGAGTAGATATGAATCATAAATATTCATATTCTTAAGATAATTATATACATATCTCAACTCATTTTTCTAGTTAATACTATTCTTTAAAAATACATATTCTTAATCAATTTAGGAGTTAGAATTGTGAGCATTTTGCCCTTGGAAAGGATGTGTCTTCCTATTGATATTCCTAATTTAGATTTAAATGAGACCATTCATTTTTCAATGATTTGATGTTAATAATCCTTCTTTGCCTAGGAACAGGCTTAAAATACATTAATTCTGCATTCTTGAGCATCCACCACATGATGAATGGATTACAAAAGATATGCTCATTAATCAAAGGGCCAAGGTATAACCAAAGCAGGAAGAGTGGTGATGGGCATTGAGAACCACTGGAAAAATGGCTCCCTCTTGTAGTCCAAACCATCCTCTTAGCCAGAAAGGTGTTGATCTATGTACTAGGGATCCTCAAGAGTTATCAGAATATAACTTAGAAAGCCCTGCATGATCAGATCGCTTTTTATATCTCTATTGATAGTTCTGGCATTTTATTCTCCCACAATCATGCTCAAGTTATAATCTATGATTCCAAACTTCTCAAATATTTCTTTTTCTATCCTGCCTCTGAACCCTAACCTTGCTTTTCCTCCATGCTGAGTCTATGTCTCTCTAGATGTGAGATATGTACCATAAGTGGTATAAGAAACCATTTTAGACTGATGCTCAGATAGAGCTTTGGCTATCACTGTATCATAGTATAAGAAAAGTTACATATCTTCTGATTAGATTGCATCAATGAGAAAGTCTTACTTTTATACTAAGTGAATTTATTTGTTTGTTTAACATGAAGATTGCTATTATTCCCTTTAAGTGGGATGGAAAGTCTTAGGCTCAGAACTTTCTGTAGGAGGCAGTAATTAGCTAAGATTTAATTACATGTTTTGTGTCAATGTATTTGTTTTCAGAGATACCTTCTGTCTATAATACATGATCTTGATTTTCTTTTTGTGAAATTGATTATAAACTTGTCTTTTAAAACAATTTTAATTTAAATTCTAAAAATAAGTATTCATTTGATAATATTAATAGATATATATAAATATGGCAAAAGTCATGAGCTTGGTAGGTATACAAGTAAAGTTTTAGAAATCCTGACATAAAATATTCTTCCCCACACTCTTTCTGTATCTTAAATTCCTATCTGAAAGATCATTTTTGTCAGAAAGACATCATTGACTCTCTTTGAAATCTGGGTCTATTACCTCTTTTTGGCTGGAAGGTTTCCTTCTCTTTCTCTACTCATCTATCAAATGATTTATTCCTTTATTCCTTAAAGTTGCCTATTTACTTAACTTTATCCCTTGTATCAACTTCTGTGAAGGTAGATGTCATTCAAAATGTCACATGATAAATATTTATTGAATCATTAAACATAGAACCTAGATGAACAAGCACTTAGGCTGTTAAAAGGGTGGAATTGTCATGATTAGTTTTCTAAAACATGGACTCTTTTGCTTTTTTTTCCCCAAGGCTTAGTTCTTCTTTTAGGAAAAAAAAAATTACTTACAATTAATATTGAGGAGATAAAGAGGTTGTAACTCTAGACCCACTAAACAGTGGGTATAAAAGAAGGAAGTTAATTCCAGACTTAACTTACTAGCTGGAGGGGGATTCACAATATTCCATCAGCCTGAGTTCACAAACTCAATGTTTGGTTGAGCTGAGTCACGAAGAACCCTGTCATACTAAACATGTGGTTGGAACTGGGACAGAAAAACAACCACCCTGTTGATAATTAGTCTCAGAGTCTTTGCAATTTTTTTTTAATTTTTTTTATTGTTATGTAAATCACCATGTATTACATCATTAGTTTCTGATGCAGTGTTCCATGATTCATTGTTCATAACACCCAGTGCTCCATGCAGAACGTGCCCTCCTCAATACCCATCACCAGGATAACCCATCCCCCTCCCCCCCTCCCCTCTAGAACCCTCAGTTTGTTTTTCAGAGTCCATCATCTCTCATGATTCGTCTCCCCCTCTGACATACTCCCCTTTTCTTCCTCTCCTGTTATCTTCTTCTTTTCCTTTTTTCTTAAAATATGTTGCGTTATTTGTTTCAGAAGTACAGATCTGTGATTCAACAGTCTTGCACAATTCACAGC
>NW_027397351.1:9038-41577 GCF_003265705.2 Callorhinus ursinus | reverse complement strand
CCTATTTATTTATTTATAATTTATTTTTTAGAGAGGGGAAGGGGGAATGAGAGAGGGAGAAGGAGAATCTTAAGCAGACTTCACACCCAGCATCTGAGCCTGCTGCAGGATCTCACAACCCTGAGATCATGTCCAGACTCGGACGCTCAACCAGCTGAGCCACCCAGGCATCCCTCAATCCTGTTCGGTTTTTTTTTTTTTAAGATTGTATGTATGTATGTATGTATGTATGTATGTATGTATGTATGTATTTATTTATTTATTTGACAGAGAGAGAGACAGTGAGAGAGGGAACACAAGCAGGGGGAATGGGAGAGGGAGAAGCAGACTTCCCGCGGAGCAGGGAGCCTGAAACGGGGCTCCATCCCAGGACCTTGGGACTATGACCTGAGCTGAAGGCAGACGCTTAACGACTGAGCCACCCAGGCGCCCCTTAATCCTGTCTTAATACATAAATGATCTCTTTGAATAAGTACTACTTAGACTCTGTGTGTGTGAGGGAGTAGAGAGGAGAAAGTAGGAGTAAAGGATGACAAATGAAATCACATACATAGGCCAACTACCAAAGTTGGCAGCTACGGATCTAAGACAAAGTCGTATTGGATCCTTATATGGGAACTAAGAGATCAAAAGAAGATAGGACAGCTAACTTGAAATCCCAAAGTTTTCAACCAAGTTGAACCTATTGGCAGATGCTAGATTATTAGAATGACCCATGAGCCTAGAAAGCTGAAGAAAGTTTTCTCATTGAAAAAAAAAGACATGCTGCTTAGGGGAAATGAGTAGAAAGAACCGGGTATCACACATACTAGTGAGTAGCTAGTGAAATAAAATGGTTGAGTGTTCATATATCTTATCTTAGATGTATACAAGACCGTTATTTCTCTTATCTGTCAGGAGATATACATTTAGTTACAGTATTAAAAACAAAGAAAAGATTGCGCTTCTAATAGAAAAGCATATCTTATCAGCTACAGAATTACACGGAGTCACCCATTTCTTATACAGATATTGACTTACGCTCCCCACCGTAATATTTGATAAATGAAAACAAACATTTATTAAGCACATACCACATGTAAAGAAGTCCGCCAAGGACAGACAAAGATGGCTAAAAGAATACCTGAGCTCACAGTTCAGGGGATACTAAAAGGAGAAAGTGATGGGTCATAGAAGGAAGGGAGGGAAATCAATATGAATGAAAAGCTAGCATCTCACTCTAGGGAAAAGGGGACAGAGGATTAATGCTTTGGTAAAAGCAATGAAAGTAGATTCCTGGGCAATGTGAAGCTGAGAGTGGTTCAATCTCATCAGATTCTTAAGGCATCTGTAGATCCAGTTTTCCAAAGAAAACTAGGGCAATGACAAATGGGACAGCTAAAAGTAGGTCATAATTACAGCAAAGAAAACAACAGCCAGCATAAACCTGGCCATTGTTATTGCTGAAGTCGTGGATTTACTGCTTTCAATCACTCTAGTCATCATTGGCTTCCTGATACGATCTTCTGTGGTGAGGATAGCTTTTCGGGCTCCATCCCATTTTCCAGGGCCTTGAAGACGATACTGGATTGGAGTGCCGGGTCCCCAAAATAGCTGTACTGCCAATTTGGGGTCAGTGAAGGCCAGAGCCAGCAGATTGGGCCTGACGCCCACCAGATCAGCAAGCTCTTCCATGGTATCTATGTAGTCTACCTGAATGGTATGGCGTTGGCTGTCCACGTACCTGAAGCAGAGAAGACAAAAGCCATGGCCTATCAACAACTCAATCAATCAATCAATCAATCAATCAATGCTTCTGAGTGCCTATTATTGGCTCCCTGTTCGGCTGGGAGCTGTAGAAAACAGAGAAGAAAGACAAGACATTACCTCCCACCTTAAGGACCTTATATAATCTACTGGAGGATAGAAGACAGATACACATGAAGCAGAAAAGAATATGAGTTTGGATATATTGTGTAGTTTTAGATTGCTAAATATAAATGTTAGAAGAGGGTAGTTAAGATAGAGCAATTAGTCCTGGAAGGATGTGGAGGAGATATCTGATAGCAAACAGCAAAGTGTTACAAGTCAGGGGAGCAGTAGAATGAAGGAGCAAAGTAGGAATGAGTATGGAATATGAGCATGGAATATCTACGGGTGCTACCTACAGTAGAGGAGGCACGTTGTGGAAAACAAGGGTGGACAGAGAGAGACAAATGGAGCACATCCAGATACAGAGGACTGTGATGTTATGAGAGAACTCCCCACAAAAATGCTCAAGTTTGGGATCTTCAATTGTTTATGAGGGCAGTGGTAGTGGGCTCCACAGAGCAGGCCTTCCCAGGGCGAGTGCTAGTTTGGAATACTGAAAGGAGGGGGAGGAGGACGCATCCCACTAGAGGAAGTGGCCCTCCAAACAGAATCAGGTGGAGTGATAATACTAAGTACAGATTTGAAGAGCTAGAACATTTTAGGGGGAAAATGTGGTAACAGATACTTGTGGGAGGAGTGGGATTTAGAGAGCTAACTGGTAACTTTTTACTTCCTGTAAGGAAAATAAAATAACAGTAGGACAGAAAGGAAGAGGAAAGCCAAGTCAAATTAATTGAGATTAGATGGGATAACTTGAGGAAGCCAAAAACGAGGACAGGAACAAATGACAGAAATCTGAGGTGGAATTGGTGAGATGGAATTCTAGAGGAACTAACAGATGGTCCAGTTGGAATTTACTGAAATGGGACTAATTTTATAGAAATGGGACTAGACAGGAAAGAATTTTGAGAGCTTCCCCTTATGGATATTATGTTGGCTTAAGGGTCTGGAGGCATGCATTTATCCTATAGTAGGGAGGCAAGAGCTGAGTATTCATGGTTTCACCAAAGGGATTCACCCCAGCCTTGTAGGTTGTTGCAAGGATTAAATAAACTCGTGCACATAAAACACTTTGTGTACATAGATGACCCTCAATAGAGGTTACTGGAGACTGCTCACAGTCAGAAGGTAGTTAGACAAGAATGGGTCAAAGGAAAGAGAGGAGGAAAGTTGAAATAGGATAGTTTACTGCCAGGAAAGCAATAATAAATATTATCTAAATCCTTAAAATAACACAAGGAAGATTAAATATAATACAATAAGGGCGCCTGGGTGACTCAGTTGGTTGAGCATCTGACTCTTGGTTTTGGCTCAGGTCTGATCTCCGGGTCATGAGACCGAGCCCTGAGTTGGGCTCCACCCGCAGGGTGGAGTCTGCTTGAGACTCTCCCCCTCTCACTTTGCCCCTCCCTGCTGCGTGCCTGCTCGCTCGCTCTCTCTCTCTCATATAAAGAAAGAAAGCTTTAAAAAAATTAATAAATATAGTATAACATCACTCTAATTAAGAACTAAGTGGGGGCACCTGGGTGGCTCAGTCGTAAGGCATCCGCCTTTGGCTCAGGTCATGGTCTCAGGGTCCTGGGATGGAGCCCTGCATTGGACTCCCTGCTCGGCGGGAAGCCTGCTTCTCCCTCTCCCGCTCCCCCTGCTTGTGTTCCCTCTCTCGCTGTCAAAAAGTAAATAAAATCTTAAAAAAAAAAAAAAGAACTAAGTAGAAAAATTAACCACATACCTCCTGGGAGAATTTCTTACCTTTTAGCAATTTCCTCTTGAGCCTTAGTTATTTCTGCTTTCATTTCACTTTGTGAGGGCAATGTCTTTAGCCCTAAAGAGGAAAATCAAAATTTTAAGTGTAAAATTACCTCACTGGGAATAACAATCTATTAACAATCACTATGCCATGCAGAACTCAAAAGAAATACAGGATAATTTTCTGTACCCAAGGAGGTTATAATTCACCTTACCCCATCATCACCACAATATGACATTAACAATAGTAACTTACTCTAGTCTACTTTGTCTTTGGAAGATACTTCTCCTATTCTGGCTTCTAACCAATACCTTCCTCCTCCCTATCACCATCTTCCTAGTTGGGAAATTAAATAATGGACAAGAGGAAATAATAAATGGTCCCAAAAGTATATGAAAAATAAAGAAGAAAGTAAAAGGGCAGAGTGGGGGGAACCACGCCCACAGTTGTACTCTTTGTAACAAATAGGCTTTATCCCACAGGGAAAGAAGGAAAAATTCTTGATCCCATTTTATGCCTAAAGTCCTATAAAGATAAGCTTTTTCCTATTCTGCTTGGATTCTTCACAATTTCAGAGGCAGCCCATTCCGTCTTGATATGGCAATAGCTGACCAAAAAAAAAAAAAAAGGTTGGTGTGTTTGTTTTAAATGTTAAGCTGATTTTGTGCAACCCTCAAAGTTTCACTCCTTGGTTCTGGTTCAACCCTTGGAAGTGATACTGAGCAAATCAGATCCTTCTGCCATGGGACATTCTACAAACCTTTGAAGGGAACGGTCATATTGCCCCTGAATCTTATCTTCTCTAGGTAAACCCCTCTGGCTCCTTCAGTTGTATTTCCAATGTCGTTTTCAAATCCCTTAACCATTCTTCTCTCTCTCCTTTTCATGCACCCCAGTTTCACTTTTGAAATAGGTCTTTGGGAAAAGTAAAATAAAATGAAATAGGTCTTTGGGTATGTGCTGACCAGTTTAAACAAGAACAATTTAAGTTCTTAGAGAAGAGCAAGTGTAAGTTCTACGAGATTATAATTCTTTAATGCTGCTAGAGATGATTAAGCCTTTTAGAAGCTATATCATTCTCCTGACTCATATTTAGCCTATTATCCCAAAGGCCAAAGTTTTTTCTCATGTTCTCCTAGCCAAAACTGAAAGAGGGGATATACAAAGGGGGGAAAGGAGGAATTTGAGAGGTTGAATCTTATACATTCTTGACTAGTCTTTAGCCAGGTCTTAATTTTTGGCTGAAATCAAATCACACCATTTCTATATTTGCTTTTCCCTATAATGAAAGATTACATTCTTTCGCTTCACAAATATGTATCAGTTGTCTAAAATCTAGAGGAGTGGATTCTACTATTGGCATCAATGGAGGAATATTTTCTCAGAGATCGTATGCCTGCCCCACTTAGATTTATCAAAGAAACACCACCAGGCAAAGCATACGTATTTGTGGAAAATTTCCCAGGAGATTCCAATATATGTCCACAGTTCTAAGTTATTACTCTATGTTCACTCAAAAATAGTTTCTGAGCACTGATTTTATGCCAGGCACTGTTACAGTCCTACACACTGTTTAGCTATTTAAAAGCAAGAACATGAACATAACTAAACATACCACTAAGTAGTTAGGGAGTCAACTTGCACGGTCACTTACCTTTAAATACTTGAGTGACCCAGCGTCCTTGCATCTCTGAAATGGGCATAACGGCACCCAAGGGCTGGATCAAGCCTATGATTGCAAGAGTTGGCTTTTCCAGGTTTGGAGGGAAGACGTTTTTATATAGGGAAATCTTGTTTTTGACTACTTGGACAGAATCTTCAAGAAAAGGGAAGGCGAAAGTATAGCCTGTGGCAAAGATGACAGCATCCATGTTGTCCTCCCTGGAGCCATCTTCAAATATGGCAGCCGTTTCTGTGAATTCCTTCACGTTTCCTTTCACCTTCACCAAGCCAGATATTATACGATTTGGCAGGTCATCATTCAGCGTTGGATGTTGACTCAGAGCTCTGTTAAGTCGTGAGATCAGAAGAAAGAAAAATGCGGAAAACAAAAAGGGGTATCGGTAACATGTCAGTAAAATTCCACTTTGATGGAGGTGGTTAAACAATATGATAATGGTCTCTCTCTGGTCTATCCATGAAATTTGGGAAAGCTCTAACGTATACCAGCTTGGCACAGATTAGGATCTCAGAGCAGAAGTTGGGACCTGGATGGCATTGAAAGAGAAGACGGGGGCGCCTGGGTGGCTCAGGCGGTTAAGCATCTGCCTTCGGCTCCGGTCATGATCCCAGGGTCCTGGGAATGAGCCCCGCATCAGGCTCCCTGCCAGTGGGGGTTCTGCTTCTCCCTCTGCTCCTCCCCTGCTTATGCTCTCTCTCTCTCTCTAATAAATAAAATAAAATAAAATAAAAAGAAAGAAGACATTGGAGAAGTAAAAGAAGAATGGTCTTATTTGAAGAGTGTATATATGGTTTCTCAAGGAATAGTAGTAATATCCTCAGTGATATGATAAGGCCACAGGCCCATAGATTCTATCCACAGATCAGTAGGTCTGGAGAACTGGACTATCTGCATTCTATTGAGTCTCATTTCTAGTTTCAAAGGCCCAAGAGCTAGAATTAAACCATCATTTTCAAATGACCTGTATATAGGGATTTATACTTATAAATTGATTCTCTATACATTCACTTATTGGAGTCTCACACAAACCCAATGAAGGAGGCAGGACAGGTGTCATTATCCAAGTTTAGAGATGAGGAGATTGAGGCCTACAGAAGTGGCTTGCCCAAGGTTACACAGACTAGGATTTTAGAATGTATGTCAAAATGGTTTTCCATGAATTCCTTGGGAGCCTCTGGGCCTCCTAAGTACTATTTTCGTAGAGAAGGCATAGGATAAAGACTGTCCCCCCCCACAAAAAAAATTAGGGTTTCTAGTGTCTTGGACCTCTCCAAAAATCAGTCTGGATCCCTGGGCCCTTGGGTTAATAGGCTCTGGGAATTCTCAGCACATCATGTTCAGACAGAGATGGCCAAGTCTCAGGAACATGGCATTACTGTTACTGGTCTGTTGCATTTAGTTACGCTTTGATTCTAACCTTTAGAGTTTAGGTACAGGTTCTGTTCTTATTCTGACCTCAGGATTTCATCTTTCTCTCTGAGCTTACTGCTTTTCACAAACAGTACCACCATCTACATAGTTGCCTAAGCCACAGAACTTGAGTCTTCTGTCTGGTCACACAGGCTTTTCCCTTTCTCCACTTAGTATCTCCAGAGTAGTGTTTTCTGTTTTCTATCTTACCTAGACCATTACAATTGTCTGTAGGGCCTCCTGCTCCATCCCCCTTCAGTCTATCTCCTACATCAGTTTTGGAGTGGTTGTTCCAAAATGTATTTATTATTAGGTCACTCACTTGCTTGAAATCTTTCAATGCCTCTGGACTCTTGATTCCAAATGTTTTAGTTAGCAGAGTATACAAAGGTTTTTTTTTTTCTTTTTCTAAATGTTTTATGTATTTATTTGACAGAGAGAGACACAGCGAGAGAGGCGGAGCAGGCGGAGTGGGAGAGGGAGAAGCGGCCTTCCCGCCGAGCGGGGGGCCCGATGCGGGGCGCGATCCCAGGACCCTGGGATCATGACCTGAGCCGAAGGCACACGCTTAACGACTGAGCCACCCAGGCGCCCCACAGAGGTTTTAATATACCTGTCTGGTGAGGCTGGAGATGTGCTCAATCACTCTTTCACCTTTGCCATTTTATTACAGTCTGACCAAACCAGACGACATGCAAGTCCCAGAGCAAAATGTATTTTTCACTATTCTAAGACCTTGTAGTTAGAATTAGAATGCAACTTCCTTTCCCTCCTTACTTGGCTAGCTCCTATTATTCCATAAAGCCTCAATTAATTTTGTAACCACCAAAGTTATGGATGCTACGGTTTCCATAACTGGGTGAAATAAATGAGTGAAAGAACACAGTCTCAAAGCATCACCCCACTGATCAAAGGGACAACATCTTTACAGAGGAGAAACCTGGTAGGTGCCACCTTATCCAAGTGATCAAATTTAACCTCATTAATACGGGAGAAATTAATATGATGTGGATGCTGGTGTCATCCACCTAGAAGGTACAACATAACCTATGAGTATTTCTGCCAAAATGCTTAACCAGATTATAATAAAGGTAGGACAAGTATGTGAGTCCAAATTTAGAGATTTTCTATAAAACAGTTGGCTCAATTCTTTCAAAAAAGCCTGTGTCAAAAAATGGTAAATTATTTCGGATGAAGAGAGACTAAAGAGACCTGACAATTAAATGCAATTGGGTAATACCTGAAAGGATCCTAGATTTAAAAATAAGAGAGCTGTAAATAATATTTTGGGGAAAATTTAGAAAATATGAGTATGTGATATATTAGATTGTATGTATAAAACTATTTTATCAATGCTGACTTTCCTGTGTGGGCACTCTGTTACGTTTATGTGGGAGAATGCCTAGAATGTAGGGCAAAGTGTCTTAGTGACTGTGACTTACTCTCAAATGGTTCAGGAAAAATATGTACGTATGCATTTATGGATGGATGGATGCTGTATATGTGGGGAATTATCTATTTTCAGAGAGAGGGAGAGAGAGAAGGCAAATGTAGCAAACTGTTGATAGGTGAATCTAAGTGAAAGGTACATGGGTACTCATTGTACTTACTATTTTGGAGTAAGTAAATCTGAACGTTTAAAAAAAATGAAGAGTTGGAAAAAAGCATTTAAAATCAGCCTCTAGAAATGCTTTCACAGTCTGTCTCCTTGACTGTGTGAGGTCTCCCATAGTTCATACCCCCAGAACACTCCATGCATTTATCATGCTCTCTTGCCTGTCTTCTCCTTAGAGTACTTAAGGTAAGATCCATTTCTCGAGTCTGACATTTATTTCCTGTGTGACCTCAGACGAATTAGTTTCTCTAGGTGTCAGTTTTGCAAAATAGAGGTTAAAAAAAATACTTCTAACCTATAGGGTTGTTGTGAGCATTAAATGAGATCATACATGGAACTCATTTAGCAACGTGCTTGTCTTATAATAAGTCCTCAGAAAAGTAAGGTGTTATTATTTGTACTAGTATTACTATTAGGTCTTTAGTCTCTGTATTCTCATGTGCAGCATAATGCTTGGCTCATAACTGGTGCTCAGTGTTTGTGGGATGAACGAGTGAATTATATTATACACTGCCATCTGCTACCATTTGGTTGTTACTGGGTAGTGTGTAAAAAGAACTTATATCTGAGGAAGTGATCAAATGGTTAATGCCAAGGAGAATCATAGGCTGAAGATTACAGATTACAGTAGATCTTGGACTTCTATAAGGCGCAAGGTAGAAATCTGATCTCAGATCGGTGGATTTTCTTAATGTATGGGTAGAAGTAGCTCTGTGGTTAGCCTGTGTGAACAGTCCTTATTCCTGCGCCTTGGGCATCACTGCCCCACTCCCATCGTGGTAACATACCTGTGTTTAGGCTTTAGGCCAAACATCTCGTGGTCAAACCTTTGGTTCATCTTTTTCTCCAAAAAACTGTTTACTAATGACTGACCACAAATCTTCGAAAGAAAATGTTTATATCGAGAAGAGAATAACACATCAAAAGGATATCCATAGTCGGATACACGATTCAGGATCCAAGACCCTCTCCTGGTGCTGAGGAAAACCTGGGGCATGGGGGAAAAATTGTTTGCATTTCTCATTCTCTGCTCATAATCCTTTAATAGCACCCCACTCTCTTCAAGACTAAGTTCAAACTCATTTCTCGGTCTTTTTAGTCCCTGCGCAATTTTTTTTTTATTTCCTGCAATTTACCTTTTTAAACACTAAGAACACAATGAAATTAGTACACTCACTGACCAAGAACGTGTCTTTCTCTCAGTCACCACTGCATTTCTGTTTAATGTCATTATGCCTCCTTGAAAAGCCACTTATTTTCTTAATTCTCCAAAGCCTATTTATTGTTAAGATCCAGATAAGTGTGCCTTCCTCCATAAGACGCCACTGACCATTCTGCCTGATAATTCTTCTCCCTGCTTTGAACTTCTCTAGCACTTAACCTGCCCAGCTCTTTTAAAATCGGGGAGCAGTAGAACTGAAAGCAACTGGACACCATTTAATCTATAATCCTCAGTCTCTTTTGCCTTTGACATTATTTGCATTATTACCAAAAACCCCTGTTATTTATCATTTATACTGATATTAAATTTTTTACACTTCTGTCTCTGCAAAACCTTTTCCTCCAGGCTGGGAGGTACAGCATAGATATCTTTCAGTCTCCCCAACACATCATCATTGCTTCTATTTATTGAGAATTGTGACCTGTAACTCACTGTGCCAGGTCCTTTAATCTATATTCTTACTTAATCAATACAACAGCCTCTTGAAGTGGGTATTATTATCCCCATTTTACGGATGAGAGGCATGGAGAAAATGAATAGCTTGCCTGAAATCATACAGTTATTAAGTGGTAGAGCTGAATTTCCAACCCAGGTCTGATGACCCCAAAGCCTGTCCTTGAAGAAGTGTTTCATTGATTATTTAATGGAAAAACTGCAGATCACTAGTAGAACAACAGGAAGCTGGTCAGTCTTTAGGTGTTCTCTGCTCGCTACGGTCCGTGTTCAGAGCTGATAAAGTTTTGACATTCAATTACCTGGTGAAAGTATCACTTTCTCTACAAAACTCTCTGGAGATAGTTTCCAGAATTGTAAGGTACATAATAAGTACCCGCTCCATGGTCTTTTGTCTATAAACTCTCATATAAAAAGGTGACCAGGCTACAGAGGGATAATAATGTACTTCACTCCTACATTCTCACTGATGGTAACCTTACACAGTCTGATGATTAAGCACAGTTGGAAGAGCATGCACGGTCTTAGGAATCACACAGCTTTGTGTGCAAGTCTGTATCACTTTTGTTATATAAGTATGCGAGTAAATGCTCAGCGTCTCAATTAACAGATTCCCTGTGTATAAAGTAGTGAAAATAATACATCCCAAGGCTGTTGTGAGAATAGTGCACCACCTGCAAAGGGTGGGGCATATAGTAAACATTCAATAAATGCTTAATGGCTTTCATCATACTTCTCATTTCAGTTTTCCATGTATACCTTGTTTTAAGCAAACACCGTATTTACAAGCCTGGATTTATATGAAAAAAATGTAAGTAACGTTGTTTTATAAGAAATGGGTGTTTTCTCTTCACAGAATGGGTGTGCTGGTGTCAGCCCTGCCGTGCAGACATGGTTGTACAGTGTGTTGTCCCCAGGCCTTCTCAGACACAGCCACCTTATCTCCATCCACTCTGGATGTTTCCTTTGGCAATCTGCAGTTCCTCAGTGTATGGAAGGCCCAGCTCCCTTATAACTGACCATGTGACAAGCCAGTGATATTAAAGAAGACTCATGCTTTGGGTCCCCATCAAATACTTTACACACTCTTTCATCATAACACCTATAAAAATTTTTACCCTTTTTTGTTTATATACCTATTTCCTGATCAAGCTTGTTGAATTAATTTATAGGGCAACATATGAAATTACTTTTGTGGCAATAGATGGGGATAATACTGAGAAGTGTTATTGAATGGATTTTCTGGGTAAAGGTCACTTAACAAAGTCGTGGCCTTAAACTTCTATTTTAAAAAGATTTTAAACATATTTGTGGATAAACACAGCTTAATTTAAGTTACTGGAAAATGACCAGAAACTTACCTATTGCCAATAAATTTATTCAATACAGGCATGAATAACAAGATATAAAATGACATGTCTTTTTCTAGGAGTTTATAATGAAGTCATTTTATTTCCAGCACAAAATCTATGCTACAAAAACCAAAACAGTTCAGGTCTTTTTTCTTTTTTAACACTGGAGTGCAAATCTGGAACCTAAAAAACAAAACAAAACAAAAAACTCTAGGACACAGAAATTGCTTTAGAGTGAATGTCATTCTGATACCTAACTGTATGCCAAGGCTGGGGTGAACTCCTTGCACATGCTACAGCATGGATGCTTTTCATACCAATATCCATGTTGTCTTTGGAAAGATTAGACTGTTTCTATTTTCCATTTGGGGAGTGAAGAGGAAAATTCCCCACCATCCTCTGAGTGCAAAGCCTTCCGCTGAACCAGTGTGCTTTCCTTCATATGAGAGTGTGGCACTTCCGCTAGCCTAAACAAGGCCAATACTATGAATGCTGAATTTGACCAAGCTCCCCAGGCAACTGCTTGGTCTTCAAAGTCAGAGGCATACTCAGAAGAGACAGCTGATTGAGATAATTGGGATTCTTTAGTGTGAGGTCAACAGGAATGATGGGAATCTAACAGGGAACACTGGCTCCATCATATCATCGTCATAATGTTGCCAACTGAGGCAACGGAGCCAAGCCCTGTGTTTGCCATTGGCACGGATGGGCTATGTGCAGAGGCATTCATACTCCATGTTGGGGCTACATACTGCTTCCTTGATGAAGCAAAGTAAATAATTTACTGATTCAAACCTGCTTGGCTGTGTGGGAAATTTCCACAGCCAGATCCCCTCCAGAATTCCCAATGCCAATTATGACGACTCTCTTTCCAGTGAAAATATCTGGATTCTTATAGTCTCGGCTATGGAAGTACTGTCCTTTGAACTTCTCAATTCCTGCAAGAGAAGGGAAAAGAATTATTGGATGAGGCTTATCTGCTATCATTTGCCAAACCATTCACTTTGCTGGCAGTGGGTAGAGTTTAAGCACACACCTCCATCTGTTCTCCCTTTACTCAGCTGCATGCTTGCCTTTCTGAATATTTTTGCCTATTTTCTTTTCTCACAGTCTCAGAGCAGACCTTGTGACTTCCTTACCAGGGATAGTCTGCTTAACTCAGGATCTGCTTGTATTTTGGACTTGTAGACTCCCAAGTCCAAACTGCTGCAGAAAACCTCCTTTCTCTTTTGTCTTTTCATATTTAAATACCTACTCCCCTTTCAATTGGAGTACTTATGGTTTCATATACTCTAGAGTATACTAGAGTGCTTTTTTTGTGTTGTTTTTTTCAAAATGAAAATCCAGGTCAAAATCTATAATTGAATTCCTTAAGTTTTCATTTCTTCCTTAGAAACTCAGTATTTGTTTGTTTCCTTGATTGCTGAAAAAGTCTTTATTCAACCTAATACGGATCAACTCCATGTTCTTTCTTTTGCTCCTTAGAAAAACTAAGGTTGTGGGGAAACCAAAGAAAGAGCCCTCTAATTCTTCTCTAGTCTCCAAAATTAATGTTATTGTTACCTCCCAAATGGCAGTAATCAAAGTTGCCCCAACATCTTTCAGGGAAACATGTAGAATTAGGATAAACTTCTTCTCATGCTTAGGTAGGAATGACTCAGGCCACAATCCTCCCATTTCCTCAGAGATCAGCTCACAGGCATGGCTCAAGGGTTTCCTTCCTTGTAGGCTACTCACCAGGAAAGCTTTCCAAGGGTAAGTGAGCATCGGTGTGATGGCCAGTGCAAACCATGACTCCATCAAAGACATTTACCTCCTTTTCCCCTTCAGATTCTGTGAATACCTCCCATTGGCCTGAAGTGGAGAAATCAGGCCGCTTCTTCACACTGCACACAGTGGTCTGAAAAGAAAAGTGATAGCTCCAGGAGACTAACCACAGCCAATACAGTGGACATCTTCCCTGACATGACTCTCCTTGCAGAGTGTTACACAAAGGGCTAATATCACATAATAGAGCTCATGCAGCGATATTTGATTTTCATATTCCACACATAAGAACTTCTTTGTCCGGGGCTGTGGTCAGAGTGAGAAAACTCCCATGAGACAGGCTAAATAAAATAGTTGGCAGGTTAATAATGCACTCTCCTCTGCTTCTAGAAAAGTGCAAATTACTCGTTCTCTTAGACCATGCCCTAAGATGTCACGAGACGCGTGAACAGAACGTAGGTTTCTCCTGTGCTTCTAAGGCACTCCATGCACTAAATGCCTACTCCTCTCCTGACCCCCAGACATCCTGGGACCCTCTGGTATCTTTTTATCCCAAGTCCTGTTCTCACTGTCTAGGCTTAAACTCGTGACTGAGTCAATGATCCTCTCTTTGGCTCCCATAAATGCCAATTTTACAAGTGATTATAAAGAAAGAGGCTGCAAGATGGGATAGTCAGTGGTATAATTTTTAGGTTTAAAAAAATGGGTTTTTCTGTCCAGCCTAAGGAAACATTAAGAGTGTATTCCTATGTGGTTCTAGGGTCTCTGACCGCAATGTCTTGGTGGACTCCTAGAGATACCGTATCGGTAGAACCTAGCCATCCTGCACTATTTAGAGTTCTTCTCTTTAAGGTTCTTGCTTTTACACAGGCTTGTGCCTCTGCATGGGTCATCTTTTATTTCTTCATTTGGCAGATTCCTACTTACCTTTCAACATTTAGCTTCCATATTATCTCCTCTAAAAAAAACTTCCCTGATGCCTATTGTCTCATGCCCTGATGGGTTACGCACCCTTCCTCTGAGCTAACAATATATAAATCTCTAAGGCATTTATTACCCTGTAACTCTTTACTTTCATTAAATTTATAGAAATTTTTTTCTTCATTCTTTTATCTTCTTAACTAGGCTATGAAATCATTGGCTTCTTTCGGTCTTTGTGTCTCCACCGATTAGTGTGGCAACAAACTTGTTAAATGTGTTTAACAACAAGGGAAGTCACTGAACTATAAAAGACTTACTTTGGAAGTTGTCACTGGATATTACCAGTTTATTATCCTTGTTAAATAGAGAAAGTGATGATTTAGCAGAACGATCAGAAGGCAGAAGGGAGGTGGGAGTGGGGAATTGGATGCAGAAGGTCAAGAGGTACAAAATTCCAGTTATAAGATAAATAAGCACTGCGGATATAATAATGTACAACGTGACGACTATTGACAATACTGCTGTATGGCATATTTGAAAGTTGTTAAGAGAGTAGATCCGAATACTTCTCATCACAAGGGGAAAAAGAATGTAGAATATTTAGGCTTTTTGCCAGCCCCCAGAAATATGTGTTCTTCTATGGCCATGGTTAAAGATGATAGAAAAATCGGGCTCCTAGGTGGCTCAGTCGGTTAAGCGTCTGCCTTTGGCTCAGGTTGTGATCCTGGGGTCCTGGGAACAAGTCCTGCATCGTGCTCCCTGTTCCATGGGGAGCCTGCTTCTCCCTCTCTCTCTGTCTCTCATGAATAAATAAAATAAAATCTTTGAAAAAAATGATGATAGAAAAATCAAGGAAGACTTAACAACAGGAAGGAACCATTGAACTGATCTGATATAATCATCTTGTTTTACCAACAAGAAAATTTTTACAAACAAGAGAACAAGAGACGTCAAAGTTGAGGAACTTACTTGTCTGAAGCCACAAGTTGATTAGTGATAGAGCAAAGAGTAGAACTCAAGTTTTTGTTCCCCAATTAGTGTTCTTCCCTCTACACCAGAGTTAATTTCTTGGCTTCCTCAATAACTTCCCAATAACTGCTTCACTAGTTTGTGATCACATAAAAATAATGCATTGGTGTGATCTGATGAGCAATGGGTGTTACACGCAACGGATAAATTGTTGAACACTACACTTGAGACTAAGGATATGTTGGCTGATTGAATTTAAATTAAAAAAAAATGCACTGGCAAGTACTTCAGAAGGTATAAAAGGGCTAAGCAGCAGCAGATAAGCTGTGATGGACCCAGAAGTTTCCATACCCGTCAGTTCCCCTCCGTAACCAGGAAAACACTTGCCCTCATTTGTTTTATTGCAATCAAATAGCATAAAGTGAAGGAATGAAAACATTCTGGCAGGTGGCTTCTAGGATCTGCAGCCAAAATATATAGAAAAAGGGCCTTTCCATGGACAGAGACAGGCACAGAGAAGACAAAAGAATGGAGTCTTTTTCTGGATAGGATAGATACATGGGCATATTAAGCCAGTCTTTACACATAGGCACGGGTAAATTAAGCCACAATCTTCATTTATTTTACAAACAACTTCAAACACAGAGACACCCAGAAAATTCCCTACCTTAAAGCGAATATACTTTAGAAGATCAAATTCTTTGGCATACATCCGGAAATACTTGAGGACCTGGGAGTTGGGCATGAAGTTAGGATAATGATCTGGGATGGGATAGTCACTGAAGCACATCATCTCCTTAGATGTGTTGATGATCACTGATTTGTAAATACTGGCCCTTCCTTCTTCAGGATTTTCCTGCATTAAATAAGAAGCATTCATAGCAACTTGAGAATTAACTTCATGGTTTATTAACAGTCAGTAAACATTTGAAAAAGTTTTCTGAAAGAAATGCCAATTAAAAAAAGTTATATAGACACACACACCCCTCCACGTCTCCCAGTATTTGTGCCCTTGTGTAGTCTCTTCCCTTTGAATCTGAGTTGTCTTTGTGACTTGCTTTAGACCAACAGCATGCAGTTGGCATGATACCTGGATAGCTTCCAAGTCAGTCCTAAGTACTCTTGCAGTTTCTGCCCTCTCTCTTAGAAAGCTTGATCTGGTGGAAGTCAGCAGATATGTAAGAAGTCCAACTACCTTAAGTCACCATTCTGTGAGTAAGCCCAAGTCAGACACGTGAGGAGAATGTCTGGGATACAGAGATGTGTAGCCAGCCCCCAGAAATTTGGTTTATCCCAGCTGAAGTTCTAAACATGTGAACAAAGAGACCACAGCAGATATACAGTTTCAGTTGTCACCTAATTGCAATGACATGAGACTCCCAAGTGAGAACTGCTCATCTGAATAATAGTCTTATAAATATTTTATATATTTCAAAGCCTAGATGAGTTTCAAGGGTTGTTGTACTCTGGCAAGACTGTGCTCCAGGAAACATTGTACTAACTTCTATTCTGTCCCGCATATGTTCCCCTATGACCTCATTTTTTTACTCATTTATTTTTTATTTTTTCTAATTTTATGATGTCATGGTAGTCACCATACAATATTTTTTACTCATTTAAAAGACTATTACTCGGTGTTAGCAGAAACAGAAACTTATGAAATGGGAATTTATGCTGGAGAGAGTGAAGTTAATACAATGTTTTCTGGAGAGCAATGTGGCAAGTATATGAAAACCCTTGAAACTTACTTAGCTTTTTAAGAAATATTCAGCATAGTAGACAAAGTTACATTAAATGATGTTAATGATAGCGTTATTTATAGAAAAGAAATAAGCTAAGTGCCTGTGATACTGTGACTTATAAGAAAAACATGTTTGGTCATTCAGACGACCAAAAAGATATCTCTCGTATGTATTTGGTCTTTGTATATATTTTGCATATACATGTGGACTTGCCTACAGTTCCTGACTCATAGCTCCCCAAACCCTGGGAATTTCCTAAGTGTTAAGAATGATAAAGATGTCTTTTGTTGTGTTAATGAAGGGACTTTGGGAAACCACTTAAGGATAGGGGCTGATTGCCAAAGGAGCCAACTAAGGGGAGCCTGGGTGGCTCAGTCAAGCATTCCACTCTTGATTTTGGCTCAGGTAGTGATCTCAGGGTTGTGAGATTGAGCCCCATGTTGGACACCCCTGCTGAGCAGGGAGTCTGCTTGAGATTCTTCTCTCCCTCTCCTTCTGCCTCCCCCCACCCCACCACCACCACCACACACACTCTCCCCCTCTCTCTCAATTAAAAAAAAAAAAAAAAAAAGAGGAGTCAACAAAGTGATTAGAGGGCTGGAACTTTCAGTCCCACCCCCACCCCCACCACCGACCTTTGAGGAGGGGAGAGAGGCTGGAAGTTGAATAAATTGCAATGGCCATGATTTAATAATTTCATCAACCATGCCTACATAATGAAGCTTCCATAAAAACGCACAAGGATGGGGTTTGGGGAGCTTCCAGATTGGTGAAGCTGAGGAAATATGGGGAGAGTTAGTTAGAGCACTCAGAAAGAGCACAGAAGCTCTGTGTCTTGTCCCCATACCTTGTCCTATGCATTTCTTCCATTTGGCTGTTATAAGTTATATCCTTTTATAATAAACTGGTAATCTAGTGAGTAAATGGGTTTCCTGAGTTCTGTGAGCCACTATAGCAAATTAATCAAACCCAAAGAGGGGGTCATGGGAACCTCTGATTTATAGGCAGTTGGTCAGTTGTATCAGTAATAACCCGGATTTGTGACTGGTATCTGAAGTGGGGTGCAAGTGGGCGGCCCTTTCACAACTTTAAAAGTACATATTACTGCTTCTCCATTTGGAAATTTCCTATCATTCAAAAGTCACATCAAATGGCACTTCTTTGAAGAAGACTTTTCTGTTTTCCCCACAGAGTTAGATGTCCCATTCATATCCAAGCTCTCAAAGGCAACTTAAACTTAACACTGTATTATCCTGTATATGTTTCTATGACCGTGAGGTACCTGAGAATAGGATGTATATCTTATTCTTCTTTGTGTCTCTATCATCAACACAGTGCCTGATATAGAGTGGATGTTCAATAAGTGCTTTGAAATAAATTCATGACTGAATTATGGAGAATGAGTTTGGAGACACCTAAACTGTAATTTTCAAATCTATGTAAGAACATTGAAAATGACTTATAATATACCTTTTGGTAAAAAAAAAAAATTAATGTTACAAAATCAAATTCACATTCTCACTATCAAATATATAAAATTATGTCAGCATGGGGCAATAGTATACTACCTATATTTACCCATGTTTACATAATTGTGCATTGTATAACCTCTCCCCCGTCAGATGGTTCTCTCTGAGTATATTTTATTTATTTTAAGCCAATAGAACTTGAAAATAGGAAAAACAAATTGATTTATTAATGAGGTAGTATTTTTCTTTTGTTTTTGTTCAAATGTTGTTTATACAACACCCCTTCATGATTTAAAAAAGAAAAACCTTCAGCAAACTAAGAATAGAAAAAAAATTCTTCAATTTGATTTAAAAAAAAATCTACAAAATACCCACAGCTAACATAACTTAATGTGAGAAAATGGACAGTTTCCCCCTTAAAATTGGGAACAAGGCAAAGATGTCCTCTCTCACCATTCCTGTTCAACACTGTACTAGAAATCCTAGTTGATGTAATAAGACAAGAAAAGGAATAGTGGCTGTACCAGACTGCATTCCCACCAACAGTGCAAGAGGGTTCCCCTTTGTACACATCCGGGCTAATACCTGTTATTTCTTGTGTTGTTGGTTTTAGCCATTCTGACAGGTGTGAGGTGATATCTCATTACAGTTTTGTATTTCCCTGATGATCAGTGATGTTGAGCATCTTTTCATGTGTCTGTTGGCCATCTATAGGTCTTCTTTGGAAAAATGTCTATTCATGTCTTCAGCCCACTTTTTCATTGGATTATTTGTTTTTCGGGTGTTGAGTTTGATAAGTTCTTTATAGGTTTGGGATACTAACCCTTTATCAGATATATCATTTGCAAATATCTTCTCCCTTTCCATAGGCTGCCTTTTAGTTTTATTGATTGTTTCCTTTGCTGTGCAGAAGCTTTTTATTTTGATGAAGTCCCCATAGTCTATTTTTGCTCTTGTTTCCTTTGCCTTAGGAGACGTATCTAGAAAGAAATTGCTATGGCCTATGTCAAAGAGGTTGCTGCCTGTGTTCTCCTCTGGGATTTTTATGGTTTCATGTCTCACGTTTAGGTCTTTATTCCATTTTTAATTTGTTTTTATGTGTACTGTAAGAAACTGACCCAGTTTCATTCTTTTACATGTTGCTGTCCAGTTTTCCCAACACCAGTTGTTGACGAGACTTTTTTCCATTGGATATCCTTTCCTGCTTTGTCGAAGATTAATTGCCCATATAGTTGTGGGTCCCTTTCTGGGTTTTCTATTCTGATCTAGTGATCTCTGTGTCTATTTGTTGTGCCAGGACCACACTCTTTTGATTACTACAACTTTGTAATATAACTTGAAATCTGGAATTGTGATGCCTCCAGCTTTGCTTTTCATTTTCAAGGTTGCTTTGGCTATTTGGGGAAAATAGTATGGAGGTTCCCCAAAAGGTTAAAAATAGAACTACCCTATGACCCAGCAATTGCACTACGAGGTATTTGCCCAAAGAATACAAAAATACTAATTCTAAGTTTAGTATAAGGAGTAGAACCATGCTTTCTAGAGCAGGTCAGTCGGGCTCACAGAGCTAAATGCATCACAGATCCTACCCCTGTGACAAAACTCATATATTTATATTCTTTTTCATGTCACTAACACAGCAAAGTGTTTTCTTATGTCCACAAAAACCATCAAGGGGCACCTGGGTGGCTCAGTCTGTTCAGCTTCTGCCTCCCGCTCAGATCGTGATCCCAGGGTCCTGGGATCAAGCCCTGCATTGGGCTACCTGCTCCGTGGGGAGCCTGCTTCTCCCTCTGCCTCTCTGTCTTTCTGTCTCTCATGAATAAATAAATAAAATCTTAAAAACAAAGACATCAAGCTATTCCAGACTCCTGACTGGACCCCAGGTAGGGTTTACCACAGTGTTAAACCACTGCTTTTTATAAAAGAGAGTGGGAACAGAGCAATATCGGATCAGTGAGTGGAAAAAGAAGCTGTTGAGCTGGGGTTTTAAATTTTCCTACCATAATTAATACATCTGCCCTCTACAAATGTACCTTGATTGTATTTCCTGCCTAAGCACATGACTCACACATGTGAACAGGTAGTTCATACAAGAAAAGAGAATGGGGCAGTGTTGCTCTTCTGTTCCTTTGAGAAACTCAGAATTCCATGGGACAGAAGCTCTCTTAGGACTGTTCTCAACCTTGTCTGCACATTGGAATAATCTGGGGAACTCTAAAAAACACTAAGGCCTGGTCCCTACTCCCAGAGACCCTGTTTTAATTGCTCCTTGTCTAATATGCAGACAAGGTGAGATCTGCTGGTAAGAGGTAGTGTGCTGGCCCCAGAAAGCTCAGGGCACCAGAGTTCATCCCATCAACCTCAAAAGTCTTTTCTCCACACATTCTTAGCTAAATTGCAAAATGCTTGAAGACAGCGGCAGGAGTTTACCTTTATTTCGACATCGTCTAACAAAGTCCAAAGTTCAATATACCATTCCTGATTTTGTTTTAAAGATGCCACGTCATCCTCATTTATCAACTGGAAAGCTGGGGTTAAAAACTATAGGGCCAAGGTCTCCACACCGGCTGCACATTAGAAATAAGTGGTGGAGAGTTTTATTGGCATCACAGGCCAATAACACCAGAACTTCTAAATGGCCTGACATCAGTATTTGTTAAAGTTCCCCAGATGATTCTTCAAAAGTACCGTCAGTGCTGAGAACCACTGCTGTCTACCCTCTTCTAAGTGTTTTTGCATTCATTCGTCTTTTATTTTTTTGGAGGGGAGAGAGTTAAAAACCTATTCATCTAAGGGTGTTTATTACTTAATTTATATTTTATTTTGTTTTAATTTTATAGCATATTGTATCCACTTGGTATCTTTTTTATATTACTTTTTTATATTATATATACTTTTTTTTAAAGATTTTATTTTTAAGTAATCTCTACACCCGACGTGGGGCTCCAACGTACAACCCTGAGGTTAAGAGTCGCACGCTCTACCGACTGAGCCAGCCAGGTGCCCCTACATATACTCTTTAGAGCTTTGCTACTGGAAATGTAGTTCTCAGGTCATCAGCATCGACGTACATAGGGGTTTATCAGAAATGCAGAATCTTGGCAGCACTCCAGATTAATCAGTCAGAACGGACATTTTGGCACAAATCACCAGTGATTCATATGCACATTAAAGTCTGAGAAGCACTGCTTTGGTATGCTTTAAGGATTTTAAATTTCAGATTGACTAAAGAATCTTAAAAAAAATTTCCAGCATTAGATCCTTATTAAATCCTCAGCATTCATAAGGGGTTTATCATTTTAAAGCTATTTCACTCATAAAGTAATGTTAAAGTATGAAAAATCAAAATGATACCTTAGCACCTACTTTCCACCATCAGTCTGATCTAATGTTAATGAGGAGACCAAGAATTGATTGAAATTATGTCTTGAGACTTATGAAAAAATGTCTTGAGAACTTATAAATAATTACTACTGGAAAGTATTCAACAATAATAAGGAGGCAAGTGGGAGAGTAAATCATATGCTCCTGTTTGGCAGGTGGAACAGAGAAAGAGGAAGAGAGATAGGAAAATGCAAGTGATGGTACCTGAGAATAAAAATATGGATGTATACTGGATCCCTAGGACCTGTCACAAGAAAAAGAAAAGGGCAGCCCTGAGGCCCCATTGTCTTATGGGACACCTGGCAGCAATGGTGGAATTCCAAAGTGCTTGGGATGATCCCATGTATGAAACCCCCAGTGAATTACAGAAGAGTTAGAGAAGTGGGGGAGAGCAGCACTCCAAATAACAAACCAACCAGGGGGTGGTAGGGAAGCAGGTCTCAGAGGAAATTCTTGAGGAAAACAGCATCGGCATGTAAAACATATTTAATCCAAAATTAATGAATGTTTACAATACCTCAGGATCCACAAATGCGTAACTGTGGAATGTGTGAGAATGAAGGTCCTTCTTTCCACAAGCATTTTAAGCAGCCCCTGAATTGCTTCTCAAGGATTTATTTATAAGACATAAATATATTTGGCACCTAACAGGTGCCAGACATCACACTTGGCTCTAGAAATATAATGGTGTGGGTGTGCACATGTGTATGTATGTATATACATGTGTGTGTAAAATGTATTCCATATGATATGTAATATAATGGACACAGATGTAGGTGGTCTTAACAGAAGTCAGAGAGTTATGACAAAATATAGCTTCTTGATTTTCAAGGAAGCAGTTCATAGGTGCTGAAATTTTGCCAGGTGGATACTCAGGAAAAATCCCAGGTTAAGTCTTTAACAGAGAACAAGTCTAAACCACTTTGCAGGTAAATGCCAGAAACCTGATAATCAGGTAGAATGGGGACCTGACCTGATTGCATTGCCTGATAAGTAACTGGTAAACCTGGCTAGGACGCTTACCAAAGACACCAACCAGATGCATGGGCCCCACTCCAGGCCTACTGAATAACAATAACGATGACATCTGGTACTTACTGTACACCTGGCACTGTTATTACTGTTGACATAATTATCCATTCACTTAACCCCCACAATAACTCCATGAAATGGGTGCTACTATTATCTCCTTCTCAAAGATAAGAAAACAGAGGTACACAGAGGTCTAATGATTCTCCTCAAGGTCACACTGCTAGTAGGTACAGACCTAGGATTTGAACACAGGCTGTGCGCTTAACTTACATACTATGGGGGCGCCTGGGTGGCTCAGTCGTTAAGCGTCTGCCTTCGGCTCAGGTCTTGATCCCAGGGTCCTGGGATCGCGCCCCGCATCGGGCTCCCTGCTCCGCGGGAAGCCTGTTTCTCCCTCTCCTACTCCCCGTGCCTGTGTTCCCTCTCTTGCTGTCTCTCTCTCTCTCTCTCAAATAAATAAATAAAATCTTTAAAAAAACAAAAAACTTATATACTATGTTGTGGCTGGATTCAAAAGCATAATTTTCTCTTAATTACCAAACACTAATTAACAGCCTTTTCAGTTCATGCCCAAGACTAAGGCATGGGGGTTCCACTAGAGGATAGTCAGTCTAGGTCTGAGTAAGAACTATTGTCAAATAAGAGTTAGTTCCCCAAGACAGAGCCAAGGCGCAAAAGGACTGCAGTGTTTTTCAGCTAAGGAATGCTATGAAGCCATGTATGTATGTATGTATGGATGGATGTGTGTGTATGTACGTATGTATGTATTTTAGAGAAAGAGTGAGTGCATGAGTGGGAGGGGCAGAGGGAGAGGGAGAGAGAATCTCAAGCAGACTCCATGCTGAGCACAGAGCCCAACGTGGGGCTCCATCTCACGACCCTGAGAACATGACCTGAGCTGAAATCAAGAGTCAGAAGCTCGACCTATTGAACCATCCAGGTGCCCTACTATGAAGCCATTTGTAAGTGACCGATCAACACTGTGTTTGTGTGTAGGAAATATGAGACACACCTGGACACCTTAATACCATTCACTGGTTTAGGAAGTGAGTTTAAAAGCAAACCCAGTGAATGCCTGCCTCTTTGAAGATGAGTAAAGGAGGTTGATATTCTTTGGCATGTAAGTAGCTTAATTATCTTTTAAGTAGATGATAACTAAACTTAGTGACAAGTTGCAGGGCTGGATGTACATATTAATAACTCAATTTAAAAAACTGAATACAATGCAAGGGTAAGAAATACCAGTTGCAGTTGCCCTCTGCCCTCTTCTGAAGACAGGCCTTTGAACTAAATTGGATTTTTCAAGTGAAAGAAAAGTTCAAAACAAAGAAGAGCGCCAGAATTTATATTCTGTTTGAGGACTAGGATTATTAGAGAATTATTTAAATTGATCTGGAATTCAAAGAGAAGAAAGAAAGAAAGAAAAAAGAAAGGAAAGAGAAAGAGAGAAAGATAAAGAAAGTAAAGAAAAGGAAAGAAAAGAAAAGAAAGAAAAAGAAAGGAAGAAAAGAGAGAAGGGAGGGAGGGTGGGAGGAAAAAGGAAAGAAAAGACGGTAAGGTCAGAGAGGACAGAAAAGGGGATCCCTGGAAGGAGTTGTAAGCAAGTGTTCTAGATCACTTACTTATTAATGCAGACCAGGAGCAACCACCTTAAATTTCCTAACCACATTACATTTTCTTAGGTTTGCTATCTTGTTACACTCCACCCTCACTGTGCCCCCCCCACCAAGATTGTTTACCCTCTTTCAGATAGCCACAAAACTCATTAAGTGAAAATGATCTCTGTGCCATTTTTATTTCCACAGACATCAGTAAAGTACAAACAAGTGATACCTGTGTCCTATTTTGCTCCTAGCCTGGGGCGGGGGGAGGAGAGCGTGAGGAAGAACCTGAATAGAACCTGAGGTGACGGCTGCTGAGAAGAGGGCAGCAGGCTGGATTCTAGCAAGTTTCATCACTGTTAAGCCCATCATATTTCCTGACACAAGATAAAATGTCTCATTGCTGGAGGAGGTCATCAAGAGGACATGACCACCGGTTGACTGCACTCAGGCAATTGGAGGCTCCTCACCCCTTCCCCTGCCCTTGGGCAAATCTCCATTGGTGAATTCCACCTCTGGGTAACCAAATCAGTACTGCGGGCAAACATTAACTGGGAATCAGTAAGCCTGTCATCCCTGTACAGTGGTAACTGTCAATATAAATTGCTTGGGGGGCATAAGGATAAGCAGTCCAAAACTGCACCGAATGTCCAGTAAAAACGTCAGATCACTCATGGTGGATGACAGCACACTACCGAGAACTGAACAAGGTAGTCTCTTCCCAATCCATGCAGCTGTGCCCAACATTGCCACCATCTTAGATACCTTGGCCAGAGTCCTAGGAGTGTACTGTGCTGTGCTGGACTTAGCAAATGCCTTTTTTCAGTATATCCCTGACCACTGAGTCACAAGACCAGTTTGCATTGACAAGGGAGAGGCACCTGGGTCTTTCGAGTGAGTCCCTAAGGCGCCGTGCACAGCCCCAAAATATTTCATGGGATGGTAGCCTGAGACCTGCCCTGTTTTCCTTGCCCACATCACTAAAATGGGTCCATTACATTGATGATATGTTAACATGGGAAGATTTGCCTCTGCTGGAGGCAATCCCTGGAGGCTTTGCTGGAGCCTGTGTGAGAGAGAGGATGGGCAGTGAACCCACAAAAAACTCAGGGTCAAGGGAGCTCTCTGGTCAGATGAGACTTGTGTTGTCCCAGAAGCTGTGGTCGATAAGGTGCAAGGCTACCCAATCCCTAAGAAGGTGAATGAAATGCCAGCCTTTGCAAGGATTTAGAGACTTGGGAGGACTCTTATTGCCCACCTGGCACAGTGTCCCCATTCCTTATACCACCTGGTAAAGAAAGGGCACATGTAGGACTGGGGATCAGAGCAGCAAGCTGCCTCTGAAAAGGCCAAAATACTAGTAAAGCAGGTTATAGTTCTGGGCATCTCCCAAGCAGGACTACCATTTGAATTAGATGGGTCTGTGACTCTGGAATATATGGGCTGGGCAGCAGTACCTGAAATAAGAGAAGGAGAGAGTACTCCTAGGATTTTGGTCTCAGCTCTGGCAAGAGACCAAAAACCTGCCTAACCCGCACAGAGCACCCTTCCAGATTAAGCCTCTCACTAAGGAACAGAGCACACTGTGGTAAGAACTTCCCTGCCCATCAAGAGATGGGATGAGAATACGTTCCATTTACCCACTTCTGCCGTAGCTCAAATTTCCACGGTGATTAAGTGACATGCCTATTTGCAGCAGAGGTGCTCCCGGTCCACCAGTCTACTAGAAATGCAGGTGCTGCTAGGACCTGTGGAGGATGTAGATCCTCCAGATGCCCCTGCCCCTATACCTGCTGTGTCCCTGTAGCCTGTAGGGAGGGAGTGGGGAAATTCTAGCTGACGCCCAGTATACACCTGGGTGTAGTCAGGGCAATCCCTTCAAGAGGACTACAGTCACTATTTTGCCCAAAACTTACCCCATCTGGGCTGGAAACAGGAACAGAGTAGAGTAACCAGTGGGCTGAACTCAGAACCGCTTGGCTGGTGATTCATGAGTTCTGGCTGTTACTCCTTTGTTAACCTTTTGCACTGACAATTGGGCCGTTCTAAAGGGATGAAACCTACGGCTTGGACATTGGGAAGCCAAGGGGTGCATGATCGTGAATGAGCCCTTGTGAGTATCAGGATATGTGGAAAGATATTTGGGTTCCCCTATAAGAGCCTGAAGTAGAACTCACTGTTTTCTAGGTCCCTGCTCATAAAGCACTGACATCCCCTGGCAATCAGGAAGGTGATACCTTAGCTCGTGTCACCCTTGAACTACAGGGACTCAAATTAACTCAGTAACAGCATGTCCTGTGTGTTATAACCGATGCCAAAGGCGATTACCAAAGGAATCTGGTGTTCTCAACCAGGGGGGTATTGGCAAATTGATTCTATTGCCTCAGTCTCCCCGAATGAAGGTTATACGTATACCCTGGTTTGTGTGGACACAGCACCTGGCCTAACCCAAGCTTTCTCTGTGAATGTGCAAACCAGGCTGCCACCGTTAGGGGGTTATAGAAGCTGAGTACCATGTATGGATACCCTCATCAGTAGACATGACGGGGTGGTCCCATTTCAAAGGTCATGATGTGCAAGGCTGGGCAACAGTCATGATAGTGAATGGAGGCTCCAGCTCCCCTAGAGCCCCCCGAGTAGCAGGGTTGGTAGAAAGGAAATAAAAGGAGATGAAATTACTAACAGGTGAATCCATTTTGGCCAAGTAGACGAAAGTACTGTCCCAGACTTTAACACATTTGCATGATCAACCAATAAGTCCTAATTACCCCATATGCCAGACTGGGGACTCCTCCTAAGGCCCTCGATACTGTAAAGGTGTGGAAGTTGTGGAACCCAGCCATTGCCCCAACTCTCACCAAGATGAGCATGCTGTGCTGTTGAGAACACCAGACCCTGAGAAGGGCATTATCTACTGGGATTTGCAATGGTAAATTCTGCTGGGATGGGTGAGTTACTTCGCACTCGGATCCCATTGTCCTGCTACAAGCTAGACTTGTTGAAACATACTATACCTGCAATGGAATATGTACCATCGAGAGAGGGGGAGAGGATGGGTGTCCTGGTCAGGCATATCCCACCCCAGTCCCTCTCACACCTGACAGTGCTGCCTCGCCTGGCCAACCTGGTATACGTGGTATACGTGACCTGGTCCAATTCCTAAAACTGCAACCACCCTAACGTCTAAAGATCAGTCCTTGTCATTCTTGTAACAGAGGAACATCTCCCCATACAAGTTCCTACTAAATATCTGTTTGACCTGAGACTCTGCTGCTCCTTTGCTGTCCAGGTACACGATGGGCACCTGACAGAAATTCCTTTCTACGGTGGGCTCACCCCTATGTCCAACAAAGAAATCAATCCAACTGATGGCTATGTGGGAAGCTGCCCGTCTCCAGCTCCTCAGGATTGCCATGGTGAGAATCACCCCTCCAAGAAAAACACTGAGAGGCCCTAAAGCCGTACATTAAGGAAGAACAAATTAGGACTAGCATTCTTGGTTCATCTGATCTTACCAACACTGATCCAGAAACCTGGCCTGGGGCACAGAGTACCAGTAACACTGGGCATGGGTCTTCTTTTCCTGTCTGTCAGACTACACAGGCAGCCCATTAACCTGCTCACTGGAAGGGTCCTAGAAATACCACCGTCGAGCCAGATTTGGGATGGGTTTATGGACATTTGAACACCCAGGCACCCCTACGTTGGGAGGAGAGAAAAGTCATTCGAAACAGAACACAACTCTACTGGGAATATAGGAGGGATGTCACTGGAACTGTGTGGTCAGTCACTCTGCCATATTAAAGGAGAATGACTAGTTTGGTAGTAACTGGTTGCACCACCCAGGTATTTATCGGGTAGTCCGAAAAGGGGCCTACTGGTTGTGTGGAACAAAATTTTGGCCGTGGTTCCCACCTGGGTGGTTGGACCACTGCACCCTGAGTTTTCCCTGGGCATAGGGGAGAGTTCCCCACACCCGTGGAAACAATACTTGCCAATTTCCCTCACCTCAAGGCTAGATGGACACGCTGTGTTTTCACTGACACGGACTACAGCCGCTGTCTTTGTTTCCTCCATTGGCCCGGTGGATGTTATAGTACATATGGAAGCCCTTACTAAATTCACCCAGCAAGCATTAAATGATAACCAACAAACCTTGTCCTTACTGAATACTGCAATAGCTCTAGTGGGAAGAGCTGTCCTCCAAAATAGAATGGCTTTGGACATTATTTTTGCCTCAGAAAGAGGCACCTGTGCCATTATCCAAACAGAATGCTGCGTGTTCATACCTGATGAGTCTGCTTATGTATCACCTTTACGAAATCATATGAGAACATAAGTGAACACCGTGAGTGAGCCAACCCCCCAGCCAGGGAACTTAATCAATCAGTGGTTCGGAGCCTGGGTTCCCTGGTGGGAAAAAAAAATTGTTTTGGAAATCATTACCTTAATCTGTGTTTTCTTTTGCATGTGCCTACACTTTTACCGTGGTATCTGCCTCCCATGCAGACAGAAAGACACCAAATGGGCCACCTCCATGATAGCGAACCCCCTTGCTGACTGCTCAGGGGACAGCATAGAAGAGGGGGCTGTGTGACATTGTAAAAGCTGGTCAGGAGAGGTGGCATACTGGGGGGAAGTCATCAAGAGGCTGTGCCCCAACGTTACCCAGGAGCTGGACCTTCAGAGACTTGTACATCTTGTACATCTTGCTGGCCTTGCTAGTGATGTGGTGCTGAGACCATGTGCATGGTACTGATTGAATCCAGTTAACATATAGCAGGTGTGGAGATGTACTTGTCTTGCTGCTGCCCAGGACACGCCTCATATGTAAGTTCCCTTGCTTATTTAAACTTGCCAAATGCCACCCTGGAGTGGCCCGCCTTTTCCTTGGGTCTCTCTCTGCCCTCCATGAAGGGGACCAGTTTCAGATTACACCTGGGATGCTCCTGAGGTTGCACACTAACATTGCTGGACGCCTAGTTTCAGTGCGGGTTCCAAGTACTGAAGAACCAGGAGACTTACCTGGAACCTCCAGAGCCCTCCAATGTCATCAGTCCTTTCAAAGCAGACTGGCTCCAGGCCTTCTTCCAGGCAGCACTTGATAGAGGAGAGTCCACTCACACCTCCCCCAATCACTGCAATGCTTTTCTTGGTCATGGTCTCCGGATATCTTTACCAGGCTAGACCAATGTAACGTGTCCAAAACAAACAAACAAACAAACAAACAAACAAACAAACAAACAAACGACACAAAGCACACCTCAGTGAACACATTTCAGGGAAGAAAGATCTTGGCCATGGCATCCTCCCAATAAATGCTGCGACAACAGGTGCTTTAGGAGAAGCCAGATTCTGCTGTCTCCCGGGGCATAGGGAATTGCTGCGAAAGGGATATGGGAGCCCTGCGTCCACAAGACCTCCAGCTGAGAGCCCTGATGTGGCAGCCTAACTCACTGCCTTTCCTGTATTGCCTGGGGAATCCTTCAGCTGCCATCCAGAGCCTGCACTGCATTTTGGCTGTTGAGGAAGAAAGATAAACCAACAAAGTGCAAACAGCCAACAGCCAATGGGGAGTAATTATTCCTCTCCACCTCCTTCCAGCCAAAGCCCTGCAGCTCAGGGGCACTCACTCCCTCTTCCAGCGAGAATATTACGTGAGCCAAACCCGCTTTGAGCCGAAAATAAATCCAACGACCTCTGTTTTGGATTGTAGTTGCCCGGAGGCTCAACCACTGTCTCTATAGAGACACAGCAACCCTGTGTTTCCATCCCAGCCCTCTCCACATCCACTTTTAACTTCTTTGTATCTGCCTTAAAGTGACAAACTCCTCCTGGTGAAGGGGAAACTAGCAATAACCTCAAAGCAAGTCTTGCTCTAAAAGCTTCAGTGGAGAACACCTACCTTTCAGGATGTGTTAAAACAGATCCCGGAGCCTCATCCCTCCTCACCACCCCACTCCCACTTCACAGATGGGCTCTTTGGTTCCAGGTTGCTGGTAGAAATTTACTTAAAATACCTGTGCACTAAACGGGCCGCTGCAGTTCAGTGAGAAATGGATCACGTTTCCCACCTAAAGGAGCATCTACCTGGTTGGCTGAGTTGTTAAGTGTCTGCCTTTGGGGCAAATCAGCATCTCAAGATCCTCGGTTGCAGCCCTGCATTGGGCTTTCTGCTCAGTAGGGCAGTCTGCTTCTCCCTCGGCCCCTGTGTGTGCTCTTTTACTCAAATAAGTAAATTTGTTTTTTTTAAAGTGTTTTCTCAGGGCACCTGGGTGGCTCAGCTGCTTAAGTGTGGGGTCTCCATTTTGGCTGGAGTCAGGATCTCAGGCCCGGGAGATTCAGCCCCGCCTAGGGCTCCGGTTTAGGGAGTTGCTTCTCTCCCTCTCCCTCTGCCCCTCCCCACTTGCTGTCTTGCTCTCTTTCTCTCTCTCAAATAAATCTTTTTTTTAAGTGCTTTCTCTCACACAGTTACATCAGTAATTAAAAACATAAAATGTCAAATTTTATGTTTTTAATGTCCACTTTAAAAATGGAACTTAATTTTTTCAAATATAAGATCATGCAGAAGAGGCCAGTGTAATGGATGTAGGATATCACACACGGAGTCAGAATCAGGGCCCATCCAACCCACCAGTCTGTTTTGACATATGTGAGGAGTTTTTGGAGAACTAAGCAGTGGCTGATGCCATCTATTTGTTTACCTTCTACTTACTTCCTTAGCCAACTTGGCTCATGATGGTTTGATCTCAGTAATGTCAGTCCAGGGTTTCCAAAGTATTCTTCATAGGCCAGTAATGATCATTTCTCAAGGGCTCACCTTGTACCGTTCAAAAAACCGGATGGGAATGAACCCATGTAATCTCTCAGCAACCCAATGAGGCAAGTACTATCATCACCCCCATCCTCCCAGTAAGTGGAAAGGCAGGGATGCAAACCAGGCAGTTTAACTTATAAATGAGTTATTCGTAAACTGGATAATTTTGAATGTACTACAGATGCCTAGATAGAAGAAAACAGGTGAATACTTTTATAAATTGAATATTAACCTCTCCCTTACTGAATCAATTTCACAATTTCAGAACAATGCAAGAATCACTTTTAAAACTTAATATTGTAAAATGTAATTTTATTTTAATTCTCTACTACTTTGTGTTTTACAATTAATTACTTTTAAATTTGGCAACTATGTTTTGTGTGGGGTTTTTTAAAAGATTTTATTTATTTATTTGACAGAAAGAGAGAGCACAAGCAGGGGGAGAGGCAGGCAGAGGGAGAGGGAGAAGCATGCTCCCCGCTGAGCAGAAGGAGCCCGATGTGGGGCTCCACCGGGATCATGTCCCGAGCCAAGGCAGTCAGTTAACCAACTGAGCCACCCAGGCGCCCCTGTTTTGTGTTGTTTTTAAATTACTTGTAAAATGTTTTAAACCTTGACTCAAATTTCCTCATTTTGTCTAACTGCCTTTTGCAAGTGAGTCAATTTCTTCACTGGGCTGTAACAATATATGCAAACTAATGGACAGGTTCAACACAATTACTTACTCATGGTATTAGGAAAGAGCAATAGCACAAATGACAGATACAATAGATAACAGTGAGTAATTCCAAGGTAATATATATGAGGCTTTTGGAGGAGAGTGTTTGTGTGTGTGCATGTGCGTACATATGTAATTGTACAGAGGAGTTTCTGCAAAGGTCTAACCGAGGAGGAGCTTTTGAATAGTTTAGCGTCACTTCTACTCAGATGTTCTCCCATGTCCTAATTCTTTCTGTTAAGTCTGCATTTTGCATTTTACATTTATTCAATATTGTCCTTTGGAGGCCACTTCTTTTAAGATGACAGCTATAGAAGATAGAAGGAGCTTAGCGTAGATCTTATTTGAAGAACTGCCAAGGAAAGCTGCTTGATTAGCACTGGACTGGGACATAACTTTTCACTTTCTTAATTGTGTCTTTTGATGAGAAGTTTTAAATATTGATGAAATCTATTTAACAGTTTTTCTTTTATGATTAGTACATTTTGCTCCTATTTAAGAAACCTTTGCACAGCCCAAGCTCATATAGCTTCCTGTGTTTCCAGCTAGAAGATTTATAATTTTAGATTTTAAATTTGGATCTATGATCCATTTTAAATTAATATGAATGAGACCATTCATATTAAGTGTAAAGGTTAAGGTGAATTTTTTTAAGAAAAATTAATAGCTTTATTTTTCCTCAATATACATTTAGAAAATAGGTCGAAGGAAAGGTTTCATGAAATAGACCAGAGGACTATATACAAAGTGGAGAGTTCCAAATCAGAGAGACCGAGTGCACG
>NW_027397351.1:0-9028 GCF_003265705.2 Callorhinus ursinus | reverse complement strand
TGATTTGTATGTTTTAGGAAAATAATCTTATCAAATTGAAGAAGTTTCTATTCTTAGGTAGCTAGGACTTTTTATTATAAATGGGTGTTGAATTTTATAAACTACTTCCTCTGTATCGATTAAGATGATCCTATTGTTGAAATTATATTGAATAATTTTTTATTTTATTTCTTTAAAGATTTTATTTGAGAGAGAGAACGAGCAGGGGGAGTGGGGGAAGGGCAGAGGGAGAGAGGGAGAAGCCGACTCTCTGCTGAACAGGGAGCCCAATGTGGGGCTTGATCCCAGGACTCTGGGATCATGATCCGAGCCAAAGGCAGACGCTTAACCAACTGAGCCACCCATGTGCCCCTTGAATGGTTTTTTTAATGTTAAGCAAACTATGTCTTTCTAGAATAAACTCACATAACCATGATGAGTATAGGTTTATGGAACATTGTATTTGATTTGTTAAAATTCCACTTGGAACTTTTTCCCTTAAAGGGATATTGCTCTAATGTTTTTTTTGGTAATGTCCTTGATAGGTTTTCGTATCAAGGTTATGTTGGCCTATCTGAAAGATTTTGTGTAGAATTGTTGATCTTTTTCCTTAAAAGTTTGGTAGCATTTACCAGTGTCGCCGTCTGGATCGGGTGTTTTGACTGTTGGAATGTTTTAAATTATGGATTTAATTTCATTAAAAGAGGAGTATTCAAATTCTCTCTCTTCTTGTGTCCATTTCTGTAAGTTGTGTTTTTCTAGAAAGTTGCCCATTTCATCTAGGTCGGCAAATGTCTTGGCATAAAGTTATTCATGATATCCTCTTTTTTTGTTTTGAGAGAGAGAGAGAGAGAGAGCGAGAGAGACTGTGTGCGTGCGTGGGAGGCAGGTGGGGAGGGGCAGGGGGAGAGGGAGAGAGAATCTTAAGTAGGCTCCACAGAGCTGACACAGGGTTCGATCTCATGACCCTGAGATTAAGACCTGAGCCAAATCAAGAGCTGGACCCTTAACCGACTGAGCCACCCAGGCACCCCCCTCATATTATTCTTGTAAAATGTGTAGCATCTAGAGTGATATTGCTTCTGCCATTCCTAATATTAGTTATTTGTTTTTCTCATTCTTCTTTTTCCTTGATCAATTATGTCAATTTTTAATCTTTTTAAAGAATTGTCTTTTGGCTCCTTTGACATTCCCTATTTTATGTCTTTTTTCTATTTCATTAATTTCTGATTTTGTGTTTCTTATTTCCTTCTTTCTACCTTTGCTTTTTCCTAGCTTGTAGAGATATTTACTTAATTCATCAAATCTCCATCTGAGAACTACTATAGCGGCATCCCAGAAATTTTCATATGTTGTATTTTCATTAGTGTTCCTTTCAAAATATTTTCAAACTTCTACTGTGATTTCATCTTTGATGAATGGATTATTTAGAAGTTACCTAATTTTCAAATAATATGGGATTTTCTAGATATTTTGTTATTGATTTCCAGTTTAATTTTGTCATTAGAGAATATAATTTTATTTATAGAATATAAATATATATTATTCTATATAATCATAGAATTAGAGAATATAGTTTTATTGCTTAGCATATGGGATATTGTGTTCAGTGTTTCGTATACATTTGAGAAGATTGTGTAACCTGTAGCCGTTAAGTATAGTGCTCTGCAAGTGTCCGTTAGGTTAAGTGGTTTAGGAGTGTTGCTCAAATGTTCTATAGCATTACCAATGTTTTGTCTATTTGTTCTATTAATTATTGAGGAGGTATGTTAAAATTTCCATATATAATTCTAAATTTGTCTTTCCCATACAGTTTTGTCAATTGTTTGCTTCATAAATTTTGAAGTTATATTATTAGGTGCATATATATTCAGGATTATGTCTTCTTCCTATGGAATCGATCTTCTAGTTATTATAAATTTCCTTCTTTTTTCTTTCACTGCTTCCTTAAAATTTACTTATTAATATAGCCACATCAATTTTCGTATGGTACCTGTTTGCATGGAATATCTTTTCTCATTATTTGATTTCCAATTACTTATGTTTAAATCAATAACATATTTAAAGTATGTTTTTTGTAGGCAGGATATTGTTGGGTCTTTTTTTTTAATAGTCTGACAATGCTTTTCTTTCTTTTGAAAGATTTACTTATTTATTTAATTTTTTAAGTAAGCTCTCCACCGAGTGTGGGCCTTAAACTCATGACCCCAAGATCAAGAGCTGCATGCTCTACCAACTAAGCCAGCCAGGCACCCCAACAATCTTTTTCTTTTAAAGGTTAATTAGTCCTTTTAAATTTATTGTGATTACTGATGTGGTTACTGAAAAATGGATTTATTTTTAAATTTTACACCTCTTCTTTGTGTGTTCCTCCTTTCCTGCTTTCCTTCAGTTTAATCAAGTTATGTTTTAGTTCTTCATTTTTCCTCTGTTATTATCTTTTTAGATCCACTTCTTATATTTTTCATGGTTGTTCTAATGATTATAATATGCATCCTTACTTTATCACTATCTTGAATTATTATTTAACCGCTCCACAACGTAAGAGTCTTACAAGAGGATTCTTCTCATTTCATCTCCCTGAATTTTGTATTATGGTCATACATTTTCCTTCTACATGTTATGAAGCCCCTAATACGTTGACAGTATTGTTGTTTTACATGGCAGATAGTCTTTTTAAAAGAGTTTGAAATGAAAATTGGAAAAACACCATTTATATCACATCAAAATATCAAATCACTGGCGATAAACCAAACGAAAGATGTACAGGTCCTCTATGCACAAAGTGGGGGAATATATTGGAGAAAATGAAGGAAACCTAAATTAATGGAGGGAGGTACCATGTTTATGAGAGTCAATATTGTAAAATGTCCGTTTACTGCAATTTAGTCCTCAAATTCAATGCAATGCCAATCAAAATCTCAACACGTAGGCGAGTGTGTGTGTGTGTCTGTGCGTGCGCGTGCACGTGTGCGAGGCTGATTTTAAAATCTTAGCCAAGACACCCGAAAAAGAAAAAAGCTCACCAAAGATGTGCAGATGGCAAAGAAGCTTTTTCATGGATTGAAATAACTTATTATATAGATTAAATATTACATATTTATATATTAGAACAATCTCATTAGCACATTTAAAGCTTCAGCTCCTGTACTAGATCACCTCACAACCACTTGCATTCCAGCGGCCAAAGCAAGTTAATACAGAGTCAGCCTGTTGGAAGGCACTGAAGACAAATCGATAAAGGCATAGATGTATAATCATTTTATAGGATATGAATAGTCACTTACAGGGAGAAAGTGAACAGTTGGGAACAGTAATACAATCTACCAGAGCTGTCTATCCATGACCCCACCACTGAGTAGGTAGCCCACATTGTATATATGTGTGTGTCTGTGTGTGTTCTGTTTACTTTCAGAACCTGTATCTGTGGGCCATGCTTATGAGAAAAACACTCTGGAACAATTTTTGGTGGATTCCCCAAGCAAATGAGGTTATGATGGGACCTCAACAATGAGGGATAATTCCTCATTTCTTGAGTCTCCATCAGTGAGATGTAGATACTTGGGTGATCACCAGGTTCATTCCCAACTTAAGTTTTTTGGTCCTTCACAATACCCTGGACATTCAAATTTGTGTTTAGTTAGCTCCTTATAAAAAATTATTTCATTTAATTTTTACAACATCATTATAGGGTAGCTGTTATTATCCTCATTATAAATTATTATGTATCTAGGCCTTCCAGAAGCACTCTCTGATTGTTAAAACTCTGATTATGAAGATTAATCTTACATGCCGGTTTTGAGCAGTTTTGGGGGACGGAAGTGGGAGAACTCCCTGGCATCAAAGTTACAACAATGCCTCAGGAATACAGGTACGTGTGCAACAGCTGTGCTCAGTTTTTAAACCCAAGACCCAGGCTTTATGGGGTTATGGCTTTGGGCACTCGTCAACCAGAGCAGGAGAGAATTCCTTGGATTCTAGCCTCTAGTAGCAAGATCACACTGTCAAAAGATATGTTGTAAAAAGCTTTTACTTATTTATTTTAGGGAGGGAGAGCGTGCACAAGCACGGGGTGGGACAGAGGGACAGGAGAGAATTTCGAGCAGACTCCGACTAAGCACACAGAGCCTGATGCAGGGCTCGATCTCACAACCCTGAGATCAAAACCTGAGCCGAAATCAAGAGCCAGCTGCTTAACCAACTGAGCCACCCAGGCACCCTTGGCAACAAAAAAATATTTTAATGTAGCCTGAGTCATGAGAAACATTTTGCTTCATGGTTATTATGGAGATGTCCTTTTCCTTCTGCAGAAATACGTCACAAAAGTTCAATTCCAGAGTTGGCAAACTCAAAAGCCTTCTGTGGTTAGCTGTGTGGATTACACAACAACACACTTCTAGATGAAAGAAAAGAGTGTGAAACCGCATGTGCTTAATTCCAGGCAAGACATGACAGTAAAAAGTTATTCAAATAAAAAGGAGAACACACAGCGCTGTAATCCAAAAGACCGGCGGGCAAATTTTGACTTGTGGCCAGTTTACAATCTTTGTATTTTGTCCTCAGAGATTTATGTGGTATTATTCCAGTATTATGCCCTCACCTTTGGTATTAAAGAGTAGTGGCAACTTTCTAAACTGACTCAGCAAGAGTCCTGTAAACCAGATCCACGTTGTTGATATACGCAGATGTTCACTCTCTATAGTACATTTCCTCTGAATTTCTAGGCTTTAAATTTATTATGTTATTTGATGCAAAAGATGTATAACAATATCAAGAGTCAAAATGAAATTTTCTCCTTTCTTGAGAGAAAGAAAACTCTTTTCTTAATCCCCGTAGAATGATCTCTCCATTTGAGGGCCCTGACCTAGGCCTAACCTGAGCCCAAAGGTCTAAGTCCATGTACCTAAGAAGAGGTTTGTACAAATTTTCATCCATGGTCACAGCTTTTATTCGGGCTCTACAACTGATTTACTGGATGCTGCCAGCCGGTATCCTACTGTTACCCAACAGGGACGTAATGGCCAACAAACAATTTGTTTGCTAACCTGTGCATGATCACGCTTGTTTTCATAGGGTGGGCAGATGCTAAGACCCATCACTAGCGTGATCCGGTTACCATTAATCTTACCGAGTTGCTATTGCCAGAGGATTTACCTTCTCCGTAGAGGACCACGACAAATTAATATGAAACCATGATTACATAGCCTAAGTAACGAATTATAAAGGAATTGGGGTTAGATTTTATTCTGGCAGTTAGCACGGACTTCCTAGAAAACAATGTTGACTAAGTTTGCCCATCTGGGAAATGTCTTCTCTGTGCTTCGGGTTTATGACAATCATGGCTCCCGGACTTTAGAATCATTCTACGGGCACCTCATTCAAACATTCCGCAATACTATTTATTGAGTGCATATATGTGCCAGGCACTGTTCTAGGTACAGATTCAACAAATCCTTAAAGTGAAATCCTTATCTTCCCTTCCTCAAACCAGCTGTTGTCTCCTGTGTTCTCTATCTCAGTGCTGGCAGCAACATCCACCTAGTTATCCAAGGCAGAAGTCCCTGGAGTCAGTATCAATATTTCTTTCTTCATCAGCCCTCTATCCAATCAATGACCAAGTCCCGGCCAGTCTACCCTCACCAATCTCAAGAATCTATTACTCCTTTGCTAACCCTGCCTCAGTGCCTTTGCCCTGTGGTCTCTCTGTCTTGAACAGTCTTCTTCCTGACTTCACACAGTGGGCTCATCATTCAGATCTTAGCTCAAATGTCATCTTCTTGAGGACATGCTCTTCAATCCACCCTATTTGGAGCTGCTTCCCAGCCCTATTCTTAATCTCATTACCCTCTTTTACATCTCATTACCGTCTTTTACTATCTTGTTACCACCAATACTACCTGATAACTTATTGGTACCCTCCCCACCGTTTTGTCTTTCTCCATCACTAGAATCTAAGCTTCATAAGTGCGGAGACTTTCTCTGCCTTGTTCACCCCTGTTGACACCGGGGATACGGCCAGTATATCATTCTGTATTGCTCTCATCTGGCAAAAGTCCAACCCCAGTAAACTCCAATTCTCTAACTATTCCCTACCTGCACTCAACACACACCATGCTGGCTGGTCTCATGACCATAAACCTTGCTGCTGCTTGGCAATACTACCATATTTCTCTAGTCAATTCACTATCCCACATCCCAGACAACGATTTCACACATTTCCCTCCTAAGACCTCCAAAATCCAGAATCCCCTTCCCCTTCCTCAAGCTCATCTGATGACCTTGCTTCTTATTTCACTTAAACAACAGAAACAATCACTGGATCACCTTTTATAGACTGAAGTATAGTTGACATTAAAAGTGAATTCTGGATGTTCCTCAAACCTCCTCCTTCTTAGTCTTACCCCTCCATAAGTGGAAACTCCACTCTACCATTTGCTCAGGCCAAATCCCTGAAATCATCCTTTATTCCTGGACTTTTCTCAGATGCTCAATCCGTGTACCTTATAGACTCTACCTTTTCAGTATATCTAGTATCTGACCAGTACTCACCATTCCACTGCCACCCTGTTGGCCCAACAACTCTTCTCTCTTGCCCAGACTCTTGCAACGGTCTCCTAACTGGTCACTCTACTACCACTGTACTCCCTTCCATAGACTCCTTTCATGCACCATCTAGAGTAAAACTTTTATAGGTATTATCTTACTAGCAGCTGACTTTGGAGTTTCTCAGCTACCTCTCCTAGCTGTTTTTTCGACGTCAGACTCAAACCTACCAAGAGAAATTCTAGCTTAAAGCTAGGACCCTGTTGCTGCTATTATGCTAAAACAAATGCACTTTAAGTTAAAAATAATAAAGCCTCTTTTGTTTGAGTGGCAGGTGGTTGATATTGCTGCTTTAGTGAATAAGTCTACCTACAGAACCTGGAGGGGAGCAAAAAAGTCAAACACGGAGATCAGCATGCAAAAATCACTCATGAGCAACCACAAGGGGCAGAAGCCCCGCAGAGAAGCCAGGAAAGGATACAAATCTCATTTATGGTTTTGAAAGAACATCAAGTAGGAAATCAGTTAGCCCCATTATGTGACTGTTTCTCTTTCACCTTAACATTGGTAACTACCCGATTTTTATTTGCTTACTGCCTGTCTTTTCCTTTTAAAATATACACTTAATTTAAAATATAAGTCTAATATAAGTATCATTTACTTGCATGTTTTGCAAATGAGACTAGTGGCCTCTGTCTTCAGTGCCAAGAGGTAGGTGCTCAAAACAGTGCTTTGGGTTTTTATGAATAAATCAACCCGAAGACATCTCTTTTGTAGCTCAGAACTAATTTCTCCCTTTTATTTTAGGGGTAGATGGGACTGGGGGGAGGGGCGTGCAACTTTAATCTGAGTTTACTGAAGGTAGAAGCTTCAAGGTTAACCTAATGGGACTAGTATTCTGATGACATTACCCAGAGAGTAATATGGTTCCTCTTCTAGTTTTCGTCATCTAATGTGAGGACAATTCTGGTACCTATTTATAGGGTTACTGGGAGGGTTAAATGAGAAAATAAATACATGTAAAACCCTCAGGGCAGCACCTCTAACTGCATCATTAACTGCAGTTATTTGGTTAGTACGATTTTATGTCAGTGGTACACTCCTAATTATAAATTACTACATCATAAATCCACTTAAACCTGATGTTGACACGGTGACCCCTAATCTAACACATTGCTTCAATTTGTTCCCCATAATTCACTTGAGAAATCCATTGTGGTAATGACAATTTTCATGATTTTAATTTCCTACCATTCAGAAGTTCCTAACTTTGGTCTATGGCCAACAGGGATTAAGTAGGAGGATTTCAGGGCGGAAACCAATTTATCACTGGTGCAAACGGAACCGAGCACACCATGCTTTCCATTCTTGCTGGGAATCGCTGGAGGACAGGGACCATGTCTTACTGAATTCCATAACCCCAGAGCCCAGCAGAGTATGCATGTACCTGGCGCATAGTCAGTATTGCTAATAAACGAATGGTGAGCATAGTCTGACCTCCGGACGAGCCGAGAGCTGGCCGAGCACAACCGGAAAGACTGAAAATGAGAGCCTGAAAGCCGACTCCGAGCACCGCTTTGCGCCCGGAAGTCGGCGCAGGACGCGGCCTCTGGCGGCGGCTGCGCGCTGGGTCTGGCCCTGGCGCGTCCGGAAGGAAGCGCGCGGGCGCCGCGGGGCGGAGCGTCTCTGGGCCGCATGGAGAGCGCGGGTCGCGCGGCGTGTGGGGGCCCCGCGCCCGGCTTCCTACGTGCCCTTCAGACCCGGAGCCGAGGCGAGGCGGCGCGGGCACGGGTGCAGGAGCAGGACCTAAGGCAGTGGGGCCTGACAGGTCAGTGGCCCCGGCCCAGCTTCCTCCCGGGCCGGCCAACTCGTTGGCGCTCGCCTTTGGCGGGCGGGGGCACCCCGCGCCAGGAACGGGCCTTCGGCGCCGCGGGTGGGCCGTTCTGTGGGTTTTTTGTTTGTTTGTTTGTTTTTATTTGCGGGCTTCAGGGTCTTTCCTTCCCGCCCCTGCGGTGGGGCCGGGCACAGGACCCGGGCCAGGGGCCAGGCGGCCGTTGCCCCTGCCTGCGCAGCGCGGGGTTGGCGGGCGCGGAATGAATGAGATACCGGGAGGGGAAGCGGGGCGCGTCCGCGGCCCGGCACACTGGCCCCATGGCGGAGGAACTCGGTGAGGCCGCTGTGCTGAAGGTAAGAACTTTCTTTCTGAAGATGCAGAGGACGTGCTGGCGCTCCAGGAATGTGTGTTTAAAGTTTCTGTTCCGGTCGGTTTGGAGGCCCAGCCTGGGGATTTCATGAGTTGCTCCTGTAAAACTATCAGAACTTGTCTACTTGCTTCAGCTGTCTTCGTTTACCGTGCACGGGCCGTTGTTTGATAATTTCCCATTGCTTAATTCTCCCGCAATGCTCTGTTTTTTTATTTTTTTAAAAACGATTTTATTCATTTATTTGACAGAGACACAACGAGAGAGGGAACACAAGCAGGGGGAGAGGGAGAAGCAGGCCTCCC